>NW_005434657.1:591248-636656 GCF_000315625.1 Guillardia theta CCMP2712
CTCTCAAAAAACTACAAAAGTGTATATATTTGTCCGGACTATATCTTACACCTCTAATTATACATTGTTTATACCAGCTTATACTTGTTATACATTTCAAGGGTCAACCCTGTCCTTTCACTCATTACCCCCACCCTCACCTGCTCTATTTGACTACCCTACCTGACTATTTAATCTTGACCACCCCTACCCTCATTTACTCTGATGATGACCCTTTCAAAGTCATATCATTCTTTCTCACACTACCCCCTACCACTACCCAGATTAACCCCACCCTGTCGGGGTGTGCACGAAAATGCAGAAATGATCACCTGACCAGTATCAGATGCTAGCGGCATGAAAGATCAATGCTCGAGCTTGTCTCTTTCCTCCGATCCTTTTTCTTCTCTGATGTTCCCTACTTGCTTGTGCTTGATCCGCTTTGTTCTTCGCTGGTATCCTTTCAACTGCCTCATCTCCTCCGCTATGCTATCCTTTCCTATTCAATCTTTCCTGTTGCTATTTCCTCTTTCTCAGCTCTTTCGCAGCTTCCCTCTCATCTCTTTCGCAGCTCTCCCGAAAATGTGCTTAGCTCCCCTCCTCGGTCGACTTCAATCCAACCTCATCTCATCTCATCTCATCTCATCTCATCTCCTCTCCTCTCCTCTCTTATCATCTCATCTCATCTCATCTCATCCCATCTCATCTCATCTCATCTGTTCATGTCTCGTTACTTATATCGCCTTTCTCCTCGTCTATGGTCTCCACTCGAATCTAACATTTTGATTGATATTTCTTGCCACCATAACTCCCAAGATTGCTTTTGATTTTCTTCTCTCTCACTGACTCACTGACTTGCTTGCTTGCAATGTTTTCCCACGTTTGCTCAATCTTCCTTGTGTTGTTCTCTTCCCCTCCATACGCAGCCGTATTCCTCCCGTTCTTATGCCTGGGACTATGATTACATTATCCATATTGCTACAACGTATGCTTGCAATGCTACTTTGTCTGGACGGACATCGCGAAACTAATTCGCGAAACTAATTCAATGCTCGTCTGGCTGTGAGGTGACATGTTGTTCCTCAGCATGTTGCCCTTGTATTCTCTTGGATCATCTGCGATGCTCATGGGCGGAAGGTTATCTTTATTCGGGAGTGGATGATGTGAAGTGATCGATCCTCCCAGGCCTCAGGTCCTGACCTCTGGTCCTCCCAGCCTCGCCGGACACATCATCTTCATGGTATCCTCGCAAGCTGCCATGCTATGCAGACTCCTCACGTTGCGCCTTGGTAGAACGGTCAGCCCTTTATGCTGGAGGAGTGCTCGGGCTCGGATGTCTACTGTAAAGCGTCGAAAGCTTCTTATCTCCTGCTGAAAATGTTGCTGCCAGGCAACGCTTTGATCGGTTACGAGCCTCTTTCCGAGGGAGCCGATGGCCCTCACAAGTAAAGAGACGTCTGGCTCGGACGTGGCTGGGCTGACGTGGACGGCAGGTGGAAGACTCCCTATGACGTCGATCCTAGCTCCGTGAGTGCTCGTGATTGGGTGGTTGACCATGTGACCGTCCTATGCAGGTGGAACCCTGGCTTTTCAATATCGGCGGCGGAATCTACTAAACTCCACGTCTTGTGTATTAAGCTCATTTAAAAAGTCACGAACGGCGCAATTTTCAGCATTTACACATCTTGGCATAAACGATTGATGTTGCATGACTGATGCATAATTCACCTTAGCAATCCATTGTTTTTCTGTATCTTCATCCATGACTTCACTTCTCCTGCTTCGGCGACGTCGGCGAGTACGACGGAGACGTAGGCGAGTACGATGGCGACGTCGGCGAGTACGACGGAGACGTAGGCGAGTAAGACGGCGACGTAGGCGAGTACGACGGTGACGTCGGAGAGTACGACGGCGACGTAGGCGAGTACGACGGCGACGTCGGCGAGTACGACGGCGACGTCGGCGAGTACGACGGCGACGTCGGCGAGTACGACGGCGACGTCGGCGAGTACGACGGAGACGTCGGCGAGTACGATGGCGACGTCGGAGAGTACGATGGCGACGTCGGAGAGTACGAGGGCGACGTCGGCGAGTACGACGGCGACGTCGGCGAGTAGGAGGAAGAGGTAGGGGAGTAGGAGGGAGAGGTGGGAGAGTAGGAGGGCGAGGTAGGAGAGTACGACGGCGACGTCGGTGAGTAAGAGGGAGAGGTGGGAGAGTAGGAGGGAGAGGTAGGGGAGTAGGAGGGAGAGGTGGGAGAGTAAGAGGGAGAGGTGGGAGAGTAGGAGGGGGAGGTGGGGGAGTAGGAGGGAGAGGTGGGGGAGTAGGAGGGGGAGGTGGGAGAGTAGGAGGGAGAGGTGGGGGAGTAAGAGGGGGAAGCAGGAGAATATCCTTGACCAGCATTTCCCTATCTCACATCTCAGCTTTGAGAGAATTCAACTACACTCGCTCACCTGATAAGCGGGTGATTGATGTCCGTAAGTCTGTGGGCTTGTAGGTACCACAGGAGAAAAGGTGACATCGCCTGGTGCAATAAAACAACATGAGAACATCAACAGCCTTCATGAATGTGCTCGAGCGAGGACCTGACATTCCTGGAGACCATGGCAGATTGAGAACTGTTGGAGACTGTAGGTGAACTGGTGTCGCGCTGCGTAGCATTCATTACATCACAGGTGTCCAAGCTTGTAGGCCATGCACCAACCTTAACTCATCCTGTCCAACATCGGCAAACATCATAGGCTCCGCTCCTGTGACGGGCAGGGGTTAGGGAATTCTGTTTCCGAGAAAACTCTTACCGTCGTCATGCGTCACAGGAACTGCTTCCAGGCAGGACTCCGTGTTCAAAAACAGCTCAAAGCTACTTTGAAGTCATGGGCGTGAATTGAGAGGGTCCAAAGAACAACCTGCCAGTGCCCAACGGGCAAAGATTGCCCAAGATCACGTTTTCGGCTACTCCCAAGCAGCGATCTGAAAGGGATCCATTGAGTACAAATACAAGATCCAAGGTTCAGACCTGGCATAGAGAATGCAGCAGCTTCCAGAAGAATTTCTACAGTCTCCTCGAAGGTACATCTCATGAGTGGACCCTGGACATGTTTGACAAAATGAAAAGAAAATAAATCTTCACCGTTTCCAGACGATTGATTCCATGACGAGTGATGGACATCAAAATTCCACTAATGGACGATAAGCGGATACACCCTCGTCGCACTGTATTGTGTCTCACCGGTGCGTCATCACATCGACGAGGCAAGCAATGTGTCGATAGTTCACGTACGATGAAGCCCTCATCACCTGTTGAGATGTATGAGAGAACCTCAGAGGCGGTCCGAAACAAACACCTCGCGGATCTCTTTCAAGAGAGCGCAACGCACTGCCTCGATGCCCAGCACCTGTTCTATTTAAAACCAAATTTTGGCTTACAGCAAGCGAGACACCTGCAGGATTTCTGTGATGTCGTTTGATACTGTGCGGACCTGTGTCAAAAATGAGATAGAGAATCGAATCATACTGTAATCCTATTCTACCTGATCCACTTCAGCAAAACTGAGTACGCGCAACAAGTTGTTGCCCTCCGCATAAAGATAAGATGGCACCTGTAACATACGATCAGAAAAAAAATTCAATCAAATACAACAAAAGCTCACCGCTTTGTTATACTTTTCGTACTTGGGATCGTCAGGAGAAAACAGCTTATGGTAAAGCTGTTTGAAGGCATCAATATCTGTGCTGTCACCTCCAGGAAAAGGTCCACCTTGTCTTGCTCGATGAGCACACGTGGAATGTCAGGGATTCCACGAAGAGTGATGGTATCAAGCATATCCATGGCAATTTTTCCTACACAGAGTTAAAATTGCGAATATCCAAAAAAGAATTCAAATACGAAGAAAGTGATCTTCAGTCTCATCGTCGGCTTCATCTTCGTCTTCATCATAGCTTAAATCACAGTCAGCGACACATTACATGACCAAAAGCTAAAACATACTTATCAGATCTCGTCAAAAGCCTCAGGCGGATCACAAGCAAATCGGCGTTATCATCTGATGCGATGATTTCAAACTCATCCCGCCCAGTGTGATAGGTCTCCTTGATCTTAGCGACTACTTCGCTGCAATCCAAAGTAAAGAACAATGCATTTCTTTAGCAAGACAAGATGCCTTCACCTGAGATACATATCCTTTCCATCGAGGGTAGGATTGTCAAGAACGAAGCGAAGAACCCAAGGAGACATATTTTTTGGAGGCTCATCAGCCAACTCATAGTGAGCCTGCGGAAATCTTAGTCAAAGGGTTCACTTCCATTGCATCAACAATAATAACCTCAACAATGGCTTGGTCTTCTGGAACCCTGGTAAGCAATGGATTTGGTTCATAATGAATTTCTGCATGTTTGACCAACAGCCTGAGATTCAAATATTCTGGACACTCACGTCAGACTATTATCCAGCGAAGAGCTCTAGATACCAATCTTGTTCGAAATGGCCTTCGCCTTATGTTCATCTTCAAAATGCCCTTCCTTCAGATAGATCGAAATCCCTGTTCAATCGCATTGGTTAAGATATGTAATTCAGAATCGTTCAGATTCAAACCTGGAGCTTTGATGTTCTTCGCTATGTTGATCAACTCTTTCATGCGAGGCACTCCCTTCGTACCTTTCTTGGCCGACACACCTGTATAGCACTATTGGCTAACGTGAAACATAGACAAAGATGTTTACCAGCAAAATGGAAGGTATTCAAAGTCATCTGTGTGACGGGCTCTCCCAATGACTGTTTTGACTAAGTAATCGTTCACATCTCCAAAGTAGACAAAACCTGAGAGGCGATGCACCCGACAGATTCTCCAGGATTGACGATAGCACGTCTGTAGAGAACTTCATGAAATGGACACTCGGTTCTACCAGATCAAACCTGAATTTCGACTCTACTTCACCTGTTGAACTAAATCAGTTTCGATATTTTTCTGAAAGAAAATACTGACCAAGGATCCAGTCAAAAGCTTTCTTGTTCAGCCGATGCTAATTTTCCATGAATTACTGAACTAATGGGGGTGAATGGCTAGAACTCACCCCGGCCATGACTTTCTTCACAGCAAACTGGCTACGAAGAATAATATTGAACAGGTGTGTTGCATTGTTTCTGGCCTGCAATTGCAAAATTAAACCTCAAAACCTGCACTCAATGCTAACAGACCTCAATGGAAATGTTGTCCTCTCCAGGGAAAAGCGCCACCTTCAGTCGTTCTGAAAGGTCTCGGACCTACGCACTTCTCAAAATACGAAAGTGAATTCCTGCTCAAATACTTGGTCCATGATATAATTTGGATGCAAGTCACTTAAAGTGGTGTATGGATTGAGCTTGAACTCTCTCTAAAGACAAATGCATCAGTATTGAATAGGTTGCACATGACAAACATAGACCTGTGCTTGTTTGACGAGCCAATCAAAATTGCAAGGAAGATGAGCCTTAAATAAAGCAAGAGGTTTTAGGTAACAACAGACAACCAGGAAAGAAATGCCTACCCCTTCCAAAGAGGAATCTGCAAAAATCTTCGAGCGCAACTCCTTGAATACAAGTGTCAAGACTCGCGTTACAGCAACTCCAAGCCTCCAATGACATACCTCTTGATCCGTTTCAATCTGCTCGTACTCTTTCTTTAAGCGATCTCGGACCTTCCATGGAAATGAGCTTCCAAAGAAATGATTGTTGTACAGCCATCACACCTCCAGGTCTCCGGCGATTTGTGAACGAATATCGGAGTGAACATAATTCTTGATCTAGTCAACGAGTCAGGAAAGGACAGCACAGAATGTATATGCTTTCTCACAGATTCTGGTTTGTCTAAATCGATGAAATAATTGTCGCGCAACTGTGCCTTTCGCATCTCGAGAGTTGGTGGTTTCTGGGTAAATGCGTCATACTTGGTGAAAAAAACTGTTACAGAGAGAACAACACCTGTGAAAGCAGAAACGTTGCATCCAATCCATCTTCGCCATAAGCAAATTGAATCACGCTAAAAAATGAATACAGTCAACGTCTCAATGGCAAAGAAAATCTGTTTCACCTGCCAAGCGAATTTCGTACAGTTCCATCATATCTGACCACGACATCCTCCAATGCCTTGATCAACCTTGTATCTCTCATAAGTGTGCGAAATGAACGGAGCGATTTCACCGTCTCTGAATGTATCCTGTCTCCGACGTCTTCACAGCTGTATCAATCAAACCTTCTCTAAAAGGATTCGTCAACGCACGCATGCACCATCAGGCAATTAAGTCTATCTAGGATACCTGCCACCCATAGCATGAAAGTAGAGTTCTTGTGGAGTTAATCCTGTAATGCACGTAAATACACTCTAATTTCTCCATTTTCAATTATTCATACCTTGTGTGTACGAATTTTCAACGAAACCTCTGCTCTCAGCACCTGGAAGAAGAAAAATCTTTACGAAATTCCCAAAGTGATTGCAGATCATGTCACCAGGATCATCTTTGCGGAAATGAGGCAAGGTTCGTCTCTTAAACCCATATGGGATACGACAGTTCTTTCAAAAGATATGTTCACTTTCGGAGCAGACTTATGCAAGAGATTTTTACCTCAATGTTCTGCTGTCCAACGAGAGCAATGATCTGGCATAAATTGATATCCTAGAAGGTTACAAATCAGCGGTTTGTGCACGAAACTGCTTCAAAAATCTCGCACAAAAAGAGAGTTTGATCAACTTACAGTTCCCTTGGATCCCGACTTTCGCATCTCATTGATCCTATTGAGAGCAAATTTGATACCCCTAAGAAGGCAGTTTCAGTAAAGCATGAAAGTTTACAACCCGAAGAAAATCATCACCTCTGAACAATGTTCGATCCATCCGAAAGGGCATTGTTCAACCTTGAGTTCACTTGCATCTCAAAAACCTGTCAAATTTATGGGTTCTAGCTGAATTTCTGGCACAAAGCAATGACCTGATGCATGGTACACCCTGGCTGCTTCTTCAGAGAGCCTTGCTGCCATTGTTCCACAAATCCTTGTACGTCTTTCTTTGCAGCATCGATCGATGCACCGATGGCCTTGATCGTCTCTGCACTAGCAACAATGTCGCTGACGCCAACACTCCAACCATTCTGTAACAGCCAGTGGTTCACTATGATCTGAGTGTTATTCAATAGGTCGCGGGCACCAGCCGGCCCAAGATCTGCCCAGCACATGTGAACCAATCCTCCTTGGCTTGTCTTGATGACACTGGAGTCGACCGAACCCGTAAGGATTTCACCATCTTCAATGACGATATGTGCATCATTGATAGTCATTGTTTGCTTAAAAACATCTCCTGTATCTTCATCGGTTTTGTACTGGTTCAATTTAGAAAGATTGATCCTTCGCGAAGGAATTGCCAATGAAAGGACTTGCTTTCCAGTCCACAATGGTCCCTTATTGTTGGGGGCCTTTACAATAGCAGGAATCGGCACACGTCCATCAAATCCAGGCACGTGCATCAGAACATTCATCATCAGATCTTTCTCAACGAACGTGTTCCTTCTTGTCAGGACGCTACATCCCAGGAGAGTGTCTTGAACAATACCCATCACAGGCGCATTTTTCTGGGGAGATACAATTTGGAAAGGCACCATCATAATATTGTAAATTTCGCTCTTCGTTTCGTATGATTGCGGCAAGTGCAAATTCATCTCGTCTCCATCAAAATCTGCGTTGTATGGTGATGTAACGGAAAGGTTCAAACGGAACGTTGAATATGGCATAATTTTGACTCTATGGCCCATCATGGACATTTTGTGCAGAGAAGGTTGACGATTGAAAATGACACAGTCATCGTCTTGCATTTGTCTCTCTACAATGTATCCATAATCCAAAATTTGATCTGATTGCATCTTGACAAATCTGAGATCAACTCTTTTCCCATCAGAGCGTACAATGCTTTTTGCCCCAGGATGTTGATCGGGACCATTCATCACCAGATTTCTCATGTTTTCAATATTGTGAATTGACACAATCTCCGGGAATGTCATGTTGTAAGCGATAGATCTGGGCACACCGACTTGATCACAGCTAATAGTAGGATCTCCGGTGATAACTGTGCGCGCAGAAAAATCAACTCGTTTGCCCATCAAATTTCCACGAACCCTTCCTTCCTTCCCTTTGATGCGTTGGCGAAGACTCTTGATAGCCTTGCCATTTCTGTGTTGAGCCTGAGGTTGACCAGCTAATTCGTTGTTGTACATAGTGGCTAAGTGGTATTGCAAGAGCATCTGGCTTTCTCGCCTTTGCGAAGGTGGTGCACCACTTTCTTTCAGCTGTTTGAGATGATTGTTTGCCTTGATCACATCACCAAGCTTGAAAGTGATATCATCTTCACCACGGCTCCCAGAATCAGTCATGATAGCGGGGCGTACGTGGGGAGGGGAAACTGCTACAACTTGCACGATCATCCAGTCGGGACGAGCGAAGCGGGGATCAAGCCCAAGCTTCTCACAGTCCTCATCAGTGATACGTCTCAAAATCGCCAACGCTTCATCTGCAAACAGCTCTCTTTCACCCTGCAGACTTTCGTCAACATGCTCTTCGGCGCTCACAGTGGGATATTTGACTTTGAAGTTCAGACCCGCCCTGAGAATGGAAGGATGTGGAGCCCCGCACCCACGATCCACTTGGGTTTCACTCTTGTCCATGGCCTCGTGAGAGCATTTCTTTTTGGATTTACAAATACTTGCAATTGCATTCAGCCTCGCTTGAGGATGTTTGAGGCGAAGAGCACTTCTAAAATGGATGTCTCGTTCATCCACCATGAGCATTCCACATTGATGGCAAACACAACCCAAAATTTTCTGAAGCATTGTAAGAAAACCACAATGATAGACAGGCTCTGCCAGGTTAATGTGACCGAAATGACCCGGGCAGGTTTCATCAGAACCATGACATGTGGCACATTTGTATGCAGCCCTTGGCGGGACACCCAAGTGTGGATCCATGAGACCTGCAGTCTTTGGCTTTCCTTGAGCATCGAATTTTTCGATCGTCTTGACTTCTGCCACAGAAAAATTCTTTATATCATCGGGGCTTAGGATACCGAACTGAACGCATTTGACCTTCACCACTTCGCATCCTTTGCTTGTGATGAGCTGAGAATAGTTTCGCGGCATGATGTAGCAATATGAAACAATTCACAATTTGCCAAAAATTCCAGAGCCAAGATCAATATTTGTCAGATAGACAAGAACTTGCTCAGGGAATTTGAAAAAGTTCAGTGAGTATACATTTCCCTCGTGCTGCTTTGTTGCAGACCAAGAGAGACTATGCACCTGCTGACGAACAACATCAGAACAGTGCCAAGTACAAGATATCAGAGTCAGGTATAAGGAAGAGCAACATTGTACGCCAGATACACATGAACAAATGAGTTTAAACTGGCAAAGTAAAGAAACCACACTACAAGGAGTTGCACCATACCACAATTGAGGCAAGTCTGTTACATATGACAGACTTGTGGATCGTGTCTTGAGGATTGCATAAGTCAGACAATAGAAGGTTGATTAGGCGGTGGATTCCATGGAATGCAGCACGAGGTTTGTGGAGAAAGGTTCAGTCTGATGGGGGTTTGAGAGAGAGCAAGCAGTAGGATCAGAACAGGAATCAGCACACAAGAAGCCAATGAAGATAAGCATATGAATATGAGGTGGTTATGCATGAAGAGCATGGAGATGCGCGCAGAGTAGCCACTGCAAAAGAGGAAAATGCGCATGCGCCGGTGTGCCGCGGCGGGAAGGCGGCTGTCGAACTAGCTCTTTAAACTTTGAAGATTTGAAATGAAATTTGAAATGTGCGTTTCAAGCCTAGAGTTCCAATTTCAAGCATCGCAAAGTTGAGGGCGGGCTCGGATGTTTTGATGCCAAAAGCAATTTTAAAGGTCAAATTTCAAATTTAAATTGATCTTTGAAATCATATTTACAAAATGCTGCGGCAGGGCCGCCCCGGAGTCTCAGTGGCCCGGGCCTCGGAGGCGACTGAGCCGACTGAGCCCTGAGCCCTCACCCCGCGGCCGCGGTCCGGCCGGCCTCGTCAGTGACAACGCCGCGGGGCGAGTCCTCAGCGGAGTTGCCCAGGCCGTCCCGGTACTAACAGTGAGTATTTCGGAACTTGGAAGTGAGTCGCCGTGACAACCGTCGTTGAACCTGACCGTTGATCAGTGATGCACCGGGCGCGGCCAGGCATTGAACTTGACTGGGTCGACGTACTAGGTGGCTTACTGAAGGCGTGATGTATGGTACTACGGGGCTCGCAATCCTCCACTGTATCGCGAGCAAACAGCGGGACCGTGGAGACAAACCCGGCCCGTGACAATAGCTTTAAACACGTTTGTTGACTGGTGACAACAGTGCAACTGTTTCAATACAATCGAACACGGAACTTGGAAGCACCATCCTTGTTCCGACGTCTGTGAACCGTACCTCATAGTGGAGCGCCTCCTCGACCGACAACCTATATCCCAATCCGAAAATTAGCGCACATCGAAACCATAGAAGGGGATCATGGCGCAAGCAGACACCTTGTTCAGTTTAGACTTGAGCTGTCCGCATCCGGCATCGATGTCAATGCCTCGTCGTACCCTAAGAGCACTGAGAACACAACCTCCCTACACAGCCCACCCCTTTACCTGGTAGTGGCGGTCACTCCGTACTTGGACAAGATCTTGATGAAGATGTCACATTCCGCCGCCTTGGTCGGCTTCCCGTCGAAACCTTGAATCAGGCTCAAGGAAAAAGAAATTGTCAGCTCCTCTCTGGAAGTGACAAACCAGCAGTAGGATTCAGAGGGATGAGATTGACGTGACACATCTTGTTAAGGCCCTGCGGATTGAAATCATTCCACTGATACCAATGCGACTGAGTTCAACTTTGAGAAGGTGTCCAAGCTTATTTGCCACCTCCGGTGTATCATTCTGCAAATATTTAAATTCAAATATCATTTTCCCATTGTATACCTGGCCGGCGATCAAGGCCCACTCGAACGAAATTCTCCTTCCTGGATTGTGGTCAAGCACAAAGCTTGAAGACGATGTTCTCTACCAGTCTTCTCGACGTAGAACTTGCAGGTTTCCATGAGATCGGCCAAGGGAAAGCGCAAGTTGACTGGCATGATTGCGTTTCGTTCTGCAGACAAAGAAGGAATCACAGGTATTATTGCAGAGATTACAAGCACCTTCATCCGAAGCTGCATGCAGACTGACCGCAAGTTTTATCTTGTCACCCAGTGTCATCAGAAAATAGTATCGAACATTCATCACCTGCATGTTTTCTTCTGCTAGTCGGCGGATCCTTGGAACAAGTCCTACGGTGCTGATAGTTATGTGCCGGGCTCCTATCCCCAGATCTTGATTGATACGTCGGACTGCCTGCTCGGAGGTCAGTTCCCAAAACGCGTGTGAAACTGACACGGAGACAGTGTCATGACATGAAGAAGCGGGGATTGTGTGTCGATTGAACCAGATGGAAACCACATACGAAATAGACGATAAACCGAAGTGAAGGATTACCTCCATGACATTGTTGTAATTGCCGAGTGGCTCTCCCATCCCCATCAGAACGACATTTGAAAGCCGTTCTCCTTTGCTCAAGAGCTGAAGGGACCAATTAAGATCTACATGCTGCAATGGGAAAACAAACGACTCTCACCTCAACATGAAATCGTTGCACCTGTTCCAGGATCTCGACTGAAGTCAGCTGGCGTGCGAAACCCATCTGTCCAGTTGCACAAAAAACGCACCCCATCGCACATCCCGCCTGCATTGCACGTGAAAAATATTGCACTGATATGGAAACAAGCACCTGAGACGAAATGCAAGCTGTTCGCCTCCCGTCATCGTAAGGCATCAATACAGACTCAATCATTTGTCCATCCTTGAGCTGCTCATTGACATGAGCATCTGAGGAGCACCAGAAGAGGCTACCTTGTAGGCACGTTTTATAGTTCCATCCTTGCTCACCTGCTCAACTGCAATCTGCCATCCATCAAGGGTTAGCCGAAGTTTGGTAGGTTGGTTTCGAGCAGAGCATGATGCGAGGTGATAGTTTGAGACAAGAGAGAATAAGCAAGAGCACGAATGGAGTACACAACAAAGAAGGATGAAATGGGAAGCACAAATCTTGGATTGCCTCTAGGTTGCCAAGAACAGCTTTTTCGGCGAGTTTGGCTCTCAGCCCCTTTGGCAAGTCTTGCATTTTGTCGAAATCAGTAGCTCCCTTGACGTTTATCCATTGCCAGATCTGCTTCGCTCGAAATCTGCTAGCACGTTAAGTCACAGTGACTACATCAACTCAGAACTTCACTTGGGCTCTCCCCAGTCAAGCAGCAGCTCTTCCATTCTTGTCTGGTTGAGCGCATACAGATTCACTTTCCCCTCCAAGTCTGCAGGCGCTTCCATGGCATCGTCCTTTCTGAGTTGCTCTTCGATCTCTTTGACCTTACCGGACATGCTCCGCATTCCCACAAGAGACAGTCGAGCAAGCTGGTTGCGGTTGGGCAGGGAATGTATCATCGTTGGTAACTGCACGTTCCTGTTGCATACAACATGACGGCGAAGTGTGAAAGTCGCGTGCCCTGTGTATGCTCGTGCTGTCGACACTATCATCGAGGTGAAGGCAAACCGCATGATGGTGAATGAATGCAGATGCAACGACCTGGCCTTCATCCCCTGCTCGGCCCCCTGTGACCATTATCACATGATTCTTCTTTGCTCGACTCTTTCAAGCTGCGTGCAAGTAGAACAGTCCTCCCATGCATGCTATTCTAATAGTCAACTACTCTCTGACCGATCATTAGCGATTGAGAACCGCCAGGTAACAGGCAGAGTGCATCGCAACACTTTGTGTAATCCTAAACCCTCATCATCTCTCTTTGGTCCACCCCCTCCCGCCTCGCTATCTCAAGTGAACTCTTGCAATCATCGTTATGTCTATCCAGGTCCTCCTGTCCACACTCCTCCTTCAACTCCCTCCCTCCCTCCCTCCTCTCCCTCACTTCCTCTCCCTCCCTCCTCTCCCTCCTTCACTTCATTGTACACGATATGCGTCCCCTGCAAGTAAATGTGACAAGCCCGCCTCAGCGATTGTAAAAGGCAGCAAGTTCTTTCGCTTTTTCTGATAGTGAGACATCGCTGTCCTGTAACCTCCACGTCTCATTCGCCCGACAACTGGGCAGGGAGGAGGGAGGGAGGAGGGAGGGAGAACGGGCGATGGGGAGGGAGAGGTATGCGCAGGATGGGGTAGCTTTCCTGCGGCTCCTGCTCCTGCTCTCTTCCGTCTGGTCGTGTGTGGGACAGCAAGTGAAGACCCGCAACCTCAAGGGCCCGGCGTCGCAGCCATGGAAATGCAAGCCGGTGAAGATACAGGGGAACTGGCATGGACACTACCTGCATGATACAACTTTCGTCAAGTGGGAATGCGAGATGACGTCATCAGTGCAACAGGTCTATCAGGCCACAGTGAACTACCGGCCATCGAGCGAGATGTTCATGGACGTGAACAATGTCTTCGGCGTAGCCAAGTCTCGAACTTCCACCGGAACAGTGATCTTTCTCGGAATGTTCGACAAGGTGGATGACTGTGAGCTTGCCTGCTTCCGATATTCGTCAGGAGGAGCGAAGTGCAATGCTTACTCGTGGCATCGACCGGCATTTGGGTCTCATGAATGGCGGCGGCAGTGTTTTGCTGTCGTCGATGGCCACTGGGTACCTCATCAACAAAAGGGAGTTGTGAGCGGGCGAGTGGTGCGCCACAGCACTTCCATGCAAGATGCAGATGGTAGAGGATGTGTCGATCGCTGCAGCGGTCATGGAGTCTGTCAGAACACGACGGGAACATGCATCTGTGACACAGGCTTCTCTGGTTTTGACTGCAGCGTGGAGGTGGCCTGCGACTCGGCGACAGTGGGAGGAAGGTGCTACACTGTCTTCGAGAAGAAGACTTCATGGAAGAAGGCGCAGGAAAAGTGTAAGCTGGGAGGAGGAACGCTGGCGATCCTGCAATCGAAAGAGCAGCAGAATGCGCTGCTCGGAGTGTTTGGAGGATGTAATAGTGCGTGGATAGGTCTGAATGACATGAAGGAGGAGGGATCGTACGTGTGGCAGGATGGGCCCCGTGCCACATGGTTCAACTGGGCAAAGAATGAGCCCAACAACAAGGGCAACGAGGACGTGGTGTTGTTGCGGAAGGACACCAAGCAGTGGTATGACAGCGCCGGGAAGGCCGGGATGGCAGACTGCTATGCTTGCTCCTACAAGGAGGGACAGAGCAGCGCACACGGAGAGGAAGCGTCCTCCTGCGCGAGAGACTGCTCGGGACATGGAGTGTGCGGCGCAGTCACGGGGATGTGCACGTGCGAGGAGGGATATTTTGGTGCAGATTGTTCTAAGAAGACACCCTGCGAAGGGTTCACCCTCGACCAGATGTGCTTCGTGGTGTACCCGGAGGCAGGAAGTAGGACAAAGGCTGAGGAGAAGTGCCGCAGCAGGGGAGGGCAGCTGAGCGGGGTTTACTCGCACCAGCACGAGCAGAAGCTGCTGCAGCTGGGCAGGGCGAAAGGATGTCGGATGCAGGAGATGTGGATAGGGCTGAATGACCAAGAGCGGGAAGGATCGTGGGAGTGGTCTAGCAGGGAGATGAGCGACGTGGACTACGTGAACTGGCTGCCGTGGGAGCCCAACAATGGAGCGGCCGAGATAGGAGGACTCTCGCAAGAAGAGGAGGATGGGGTGGTGATGGACAAGTTCGGCTGGACAGACGTGAACATCGCGCGGAGCAACATTTCCTGCTTCGCCTGCGAGTTTGCAGGAACTGGTCTGCACGAAGCATCCTCAGCCTTGAGCCGACATGGCGAGAAGGCTCTTGACTCGCCCGTCCTCTTCAACTTCTTCGCTCCTGACTTGGACCCTGTCCTTCGTCGTGTCTCCTGCCCTCCAGGGGTCGGCGAGTGTGTCGACGATGAGGAAGTTGGGGACGCAGAGCCGTTTGTGTGCTCTGCTCACGACCCCAACTATATAGACGAGGAGGAGGCCGAGGCGGAGGAGGAGGAAGAGGTGACTCCCCTGGCCAAGACTTGAAGTTACTGACATGTTGATCGTGGTGGCAGGGAGCAGAAGCTGAAGGACAGGAGGGAGATGAACAGGTCATTCATGCCCCTCTTGGTTCTGCCCCTGACATCTCGCCTCGCAGACACTGGAGGAGGTGGTGCAGGAGGAGGAAGACGCGACGAACATTCCTCCAGCAGCTGTAGTAGAGCTCCCGCCCAGCAAGTGCCGAGGGCCCCTGCCTCTCATGAACACAACAGCGGAGCGATGCTGGCGGTCCTGCTTCAAAGTGCAGGAGAGGTTCGGGGAGGCGGCGGGCGACAACTGCAGGCAGATGTGTGTGAGGCTGGCCGGGTTGATCAACGAGGACATGGTGCTGGTGGCTGCAGGGGAAGGCCAGGACGTGCTGGACTTCTATGCGGGAGTGAACATATCTGACCCCTCCAAAGTTGGGACTCAGGGGAGCGAGGAGGAGAAGCAAGTCAGGACAGAAGCGCTGGTCAATAACGTCTGGGCGGCGGCTGTGCATGTCGGTCAGCACGAGAAGGCGGAGAGAGCGATCACGAAGCTCCTGCAGGCGCATCCCAACTTCCTCATGCTCCACTACACCCTCGGGGTTGCGCTGATGACTCAAGGGAGACTGCAGGAGGCGAAGTCGTGCTTCCGTCGCTGCATGGACAGCGGGGCTGTGAAGGCTCAGTGCCTCACGAGCATGGGCAACATCCTCCTCAAGCAGGGCCACGTCGAGGAGGCGACGCGCGTCTTCCTGCTGGGAACTTCTTCATTCCCCAACTACCCTCCGCTCTTCAGCGGCCTTGCAGCAGCAAGACTGCAGCGATCCAACCCCGAGGAGGCGTTCGCAAGCGCCCTGCGTGCTGTCCGTCTCCGCCCTTCGGTGGTCCACTACCGGCTGCAGGCAGCCCTTGCAGCCAGAAGGTCAGGCAACTCGACGGCAGCGATCGAGATCCTCCAAGAGGGGCTAAAGCAGCCGGGAGGACGCGACGAGGCGGCGCTGCACGTGGTGATCGCAGAGGTAGCGGAGGGGATGGTGGAGGAGCTGCAGAACAGGCGGTCACTGCGGTACCTGGAGGCGAACCTCTGCTCCGATCGATGTGCATGGCAGCAAGGAAATTCCTCCTTGCATGGCGGAAGGATCCCCCTGTTCTCCGAGTCAGCTCGCATGGCACTGCGATCTTATCGTCTTGCTATCCGTAGCCTGCGAAGGCTACGGGATGAGGTGAGAAGATGGAGGGGAGGGAACCACGGAAGGCAAGAAGGAAGGGAAGGGAGGGCAAGAAAGGAAGGAAAGAGGGAAGGGATGCAAAACGCACTTGAAGAGAAAGAATTGCTTGGACAAGTTTCGCTCTGACTCGCAGCAGGCTGAGAGGTGCGAGGAAACGTTCGGGAACGAGACAGTGATGAAGTGCGGCCGCGCTCCTCCTCTCGTTGAGATTCTTCGCCTTCGGGCGTTGATGGCGAACCTGCTGGGAAAGCTCGGGGGATGGGAGGAATCCCTTGCCATCCACTCCCAGATCCTCGCGCAACGAGCAGGTCAACCTGCGCTCTTTTTCCCTCCCTCCCTCCCTCCCCTCCTTCCCCTCCCTCCCCTCCCTCCCCTCCCTCCCTTCCTCCCTCAACTCATACGCAGGCTTTGTTCCTTCTCTTTTGGGAAAGGCATCGGCTGCTGCAAACTTGCAGCAGCACAAGGTAATATGTCTTCGAGGAAGACGACGAGATTGAGGATGAGAAGAGGAGAAGAGAGAAGAAAAGATGAGAGCGAGGAGGAGAAGAGAGGAGGAAATGACAGCAGTTGGCAGGTGGTTGGGGAGGCGATCGAGATTGCGATGCAGCAAGGGATGCAGATGAATCAAGCTCCCTCTGAGACTCGAGTGCTCTACGGAAATGCGCTGCTCGAGCATGCGAGATCTCTCATTCAGGTATATAGTGCTCCTGCTCCTGCTCCTGCTCCTGCTCCTGCTCCTGCTCCTGCTCCTGCTCCTGCTCCTGCTCCTGCTCCTGCTCCTGCTCCTGCTCCTGCTCCTCCTTCCTTTTCCACTCCCCCTGTTCCTTCTCAATTTGCTTTTGCTCCCCGATTTTCTGGTGTTGCTTTTACGAGCTGATTTGGGTACAAGGAGGGGAAGCTCCGAGAGTCGCTTCCTTTGCTGAGAACAGCGATGAAGGTGAGGCGACTAGATGATACAGAGAGGGTCGAACGAGAGGAGTGGGAGAAGCAGGAGGCAGCGATGAGATTGCGGTGGCGCACGAGGAGGAGGGAAAGGAGGGAAAGAGAAAGCAGGAGGGTGAGGCAAAGGTGATGAATGAATTTACTAGGTCGATTCCTCGAGGACGCTGCCGTATGCTGTAGATGCCTGGCGTCTCCTGTGCCGGGTCTACTACAAGCTGAAGCATCCTGAACCAGGTCTCTTCCTCCTGCTCAACCCGCGTGTCTTCTCTTGTCTTCCCTTCCTCCATCTTGTTGCTGCTGTCGTCTCCTTCACGTCTCCAACTCGCTGACTCTCTGCCAGCGACCTATGCCTGTAGCTGGAGTGTCAAACTCTCCCCACAGGCTGTGGAGCCTCGACAAGCTCTGCAGTGGGCTGAGGAGGAGGTGAGGGAGGGACGGGAGGAGGAAGCGGCTGATCTCGTGGAGTAGACGAAGGAGCTCCGCAGGCAGAGAGAGTTCAGAGAGCGAGCAAGGCAGCGCGAGCAGAAGGAAAAGCGCAAGGCGGAAGAGGCGAAGAAGAAAGTCGAGGAGGACAAGTGGAAATATCAGGTTCTTTCCTGCTCGATCCTCTTACGCTGAAGCCTCCTGTCAGTTCGGAGATGGCAGTTGGAGGGAAGGGAAAGGAGGAGGGCGAGGAAACAAGAAGGGGAAGCAAGGAAAGTCGCCTTCGCAAACCAAGAAGGTTCCTCGGTTGTTCCCACCCCCTCGCCTCCTCCTCCTTCCTGTGACCAAGATTGCAGCGGGTTGTACGACATCCTCGAGCTCAAGCCCTCCTGCACGCGTAGCGACATCAAACGAGCATACCACAGGTGGGAGGGAGGAAAGGACAACGGAGGATGAGCTGGTGGTGGTGATGGTGCTTATGGTGGTGGTGATGGAGGAGGGGGAGGGGGAGGGAGAAGGAGGAGAGGGGGAGGGGGGGTGGGGAGATTGCTAGTGCGGATTCACGCCTTGACGACCACTCAGACTGTCGCTCAAGTGGCATCCAGACAAAAATCCTGACAACCCAAATACGCCAAAGAGGTGAGGGGAGGCGGAGGAGCTGGTGCAGTGTGAAGGGCTTGAGGATGGGAGGGGAGAAAGTAGGAAGACGAGGGGGGGCGGGGGGCGGGAAGGATGAGAAGAAGGGTGGGGCGGGGAGGCAGAGGAGGTTCTCTGAGCTATGGAGCAGAGACGAGAGGAAGGAAGCAGAGTCCAAGTTTCTCCTCATCGTGCAGGCCTACCAGGTGCTTGCTAGTCACGTTGGCAGCGTCTGACGTCGAGTAGGAGCTGCTGCTACGACATGAGGATGGAGCTGCAGATGACGACGTTCACTGCGTTAACTGCTAAGCAGGAGGAGGGAAAGGGAAGGGGAGGGTGGGGGAAGGGGAGGAGGACGAGGACGAGAGGTTTCTATCCTTCATTCATCGCCCTCGACCTCATTGTCTGAGTAAAAGAATATGCTTACTGTACAAGTTTGTCGTTCTATCCCCATCGTCCTCTGCTTCCGCTTTTCGCTCCCTTGTCTTCGTGGACCAGACGGTCTGACGACATGCAAGTCAGTCTTCCCCCGTCTCCTCCCCTCTCATCTCACTCAGCGACTGTCGCAACCGCAGAGCTCTCTTCCTGCTCTCTGCCAGCTGACGATGAAGCTCCTCGTCGCTGCTCATGTCCTCCTGCATCGACTTGGTCAGCTGAGCGTCGCCGGGCAAGGGTCGGGGGTGGCTAGAATGAGGCAGGAGGAGGAGGAAAGGAGAGAAAGCGGAGGGAGGAGAGGTTACCTCCATCCCATTCAGCGCCAGTCTGTCAACAGAGGATGCAGCAGCTTCTTCGCCAAGTCGAAGCCCTGCAGCACACATCACGAGACCTCAGCCATCAACCCCTCCCCTCCCACCTCTACTCTGCTCTGCATCCTTCATCACAAGCGAGCTGCTATTCCGCATTGTAAGGCGGCGGATCAATCTCTCCCACGCAGACTCCGCCTGCTTGTTTCCTCCGATCGCCTTCGGGATCGCATCCAGATTGTGCTCCTTCATGCACGACTGCACCTTCTCCTCGTTCTGCTGCAGGGCCAACCGCACCACCTGCTCCTCCTCTTCATTCAGCACCAGCTGCTCCGCGATCGTCTCATGCAGCGCAAGGTTCTCGGACGATCGATACTTGAACTGACTGTGAGCGTCAGACACGATGCTCGAGAGCAGAGAGATCCGGCTCGTCACGTTCCTCATCGCCTCTGACGACGCCAGTAGGCGAGCCTGCAGCTCCACAGCCAACGCTTCGCTCTCCTCCTTGAGCTTCTCGACAACTCCCAGCTGATGGTCCAGCAGCTCCAGCTGCTCGTTCAACCGCAGGAGCAGCTCCAGCAGGATACTCTTCACCTCCTTGACCTCCTCCGTGTCCTCAATGTGGATCTCGAGCTGCTCGCCCCTGCTTTGCCTGCGATCCTGCAGCAGCGGGTCGAGGCTGTCGATCCTTCTCTCCATCTCTAGCAGGCGTCCAGTGTCAGAGCTGGCTCGTCTAAGTTGGTTTTGGCTCAAAAGCTTCAGAATGTACAAGATCAGCTCCCGCTCATCGAGGATGTTCTTCTTGCTCTCCTCGTTCCTCTGTACGGATTGTTGGTAGTGTCTTGCAGCAACCTTAGCAGCCTCGGAGACAGAGAGATTCTTCATCGCCTCATCGTTGTACAACTCTTCAAGACGATTCAACTTGCTCTGCTTATCTAGCAACTTGGACTGGATTGTGAGGAACAAGGAGCTAGAGTTGTGAAGTTTTTCTTCAGCCTTGCTGTCTGCACTTGAAAGGCTCGCATTCTTTGCCAGCAGAATGGAGAGCATGGCGCGCAGCCCTTGTGACACCATCATGGTCCCTAAGCAAGGTTGCATGCCGACCGCAATCTTCTCGATCAGCTCATTGAGTCTCCTTCTCAATCGCATCACGTCCTCTAGATTCTGCTGGTTCCCCTTGTGGACGAGCGACATCGATGATCCGACGCCCTGAATGAGGTCAGCGAAGCTCGAGTTGAGCGAGAAGATGCTGATGAAGCTCGCGTCCTTCCATGCCTCCAGCATCGGCTGCAACTTTCCTATCTCACCTTCCGCTTTCGCAACCAACGAGGAAACTTGTACGACCATATCATTCCACATGCGCAGCTTATTCTTCACTCCTTGCTCGGCGGTGTCGGTGAGATTTCGAGCTAATCGACTCCAGAAGCTCATCTTGCCGTCTTGTGCAGCAAACAAATCTTTCTTCACCTCGTCTCCTCTTGCACGAAGAGTGTTGCCATACTTTTTCAGCGTGTCTTTGATAAAAGTGCGGTAGGACTGACTCTGGCTGTCTAATACAACGTTCAGCTTGTTTGCATCTCTTGCCAGTGCTCGGACATTTCGGTCTCGTTCATCAAACGCCGTCGTCTTAAGCACTGGTGGAACCCTTGTGTAGAGGTTCTGAAGCGCTTTCAACGCTTTGTCTTGTATTTCGTCTCTCTGCCTGTTGCTTTGACGCATGTCAATCGCCTCCTCCTTGATGCGATGGAGGGTCTTGATCTGTTCCTCCAAGTCGAACTTCCTCATCACCGCTTCCTCTGCCGCGTGGAGCCTACCTCTGGCATTTAGCAGGTCGGTATGCATAAGGCTTCTCCACACCCCTCTCTCCCCCAGGTAAGCTCTAACCATGTCCGCAGAGGATTGCAACTGTTTGTTGACCTGCGGTTGGATTTCGTAGAAGGCTTCTATCTTCTCCAGCTTCTCTTTCACTCGCTCTTCCTCAGTCTGAATGTCTTCCCCATCCCAGTCTACCATTGCTGTACTCTGTCTCCGTCCAAATTCCCGGCGAGCTTGGGCCAGGAAAAGGTCTTGATCTCTTCCTTTTTCATTTGACATGAGCTCGATCTCATCACTCCTGACCTTGCCGTTGGATCCCTCAGATCTGATCACGAGCAGCAGGACCGTCCCGATGAAGCAAGCGGCAGTCCCGATGACAAAGATCTTTCTCCCCCACTCAGCCATACCGCCGGCAGTTCGATCAGTAGAGCAAGAGGGAGGAGGAGGAGCGAAGTTGATCCTCAGCTGGAGGGCGACCATCACCTTCCTACCGCCATGTGCGCCCAATATAGTTTAACGGTTGTAACTGTCGTTCACAACAATCCGTAACGACTGTAACGATTGCTGAAGGGTACCCCACCCGATACCGAACAAGGGTAGTCAAAATAACGAAGTACCCCCATAAACTACCCAATATAACCCCACCTTTGTACTGGATTTCTCACCCCACCCCCCTTGATGCTACCACCCTTCATTTATTACTCCCCAAGGGTCCTGCCACGTACCCCCAGAGGAGACTACCCCCTTTCTGCCAATGAAAACCACCCGTCCTCCATCCTCTAAGAACCCTCGTGCGCGATGCTGGACATCAACGGGTTCAGGGAGGAGAAGGGCGGAGACCCTGAGAAGGTGCGAGAGTCGCAGAGAAGGAGGCACAAGGACGTGCAGATCGTTGACAAGGTCATCGAGGCCGATGTCCAATGGCGCCAACTTCAGTTCAAGGTTGACAACTTGAGGGGGGACTATGGCAAAGTCAACAAGGAAGTGGCGATGAAGAAGAAGGCGGGAGAGAACGCAGATGAACTCATTGCCAAAGCGAAAGAGATCGATGCCGAGATCAAGGCAGCCGAGGAGCTTTGCAACAAGTGCATGGCTGAGAGAGATGAAATGTTGTGCAAGATTGGCAACTTGGTGCCTGATTCGGTGCCCGTCAGCGACGACGAGGACAACAATGCCATCATTCGCACCTTCGCTCTCGAGAAGGTTCTGCAGACCGAGAGTGTTCCTGAGTTCAAGATCGTCAAGGAGCTTGATGCTGCCGCCTCGAAGCACGAGGGCAAGCTTAGTCACGTGGATCTCGTCCCCATGCTCGGACTAGCGGACACGGAGCGAGGGGCTGCCATTGCCGGTGAGATTCGTGCCGAGCAAGCTGCTGCTGGCTGAACTGATGTTGCCTGTGTAGGAAACAGAGGCTACTTCCTCGTTGGTGATGGCGTCTTGCTCAATCAGGCGCTCATCAGCTACGGTCTTGCGTTCCTCTGCCCCCGCGGATATGTTCCCATCCAGACTCCATTCTTCATGCAGAAAGATGCCATGGCGGCGGTGGCCCAGGTGCAGTCGTTGAGGTCCGAGTGTGCTGAGCGTGACTCGTTGGTGCAGCTCGCGCAATTCGATGAGGAGTTGTACAAAGTCAGCGGCGAGGGCGACGACAAATACCTCATCGCCACCTCGGAACAGCCGATCTGCGCTTACCACCGAAATCTGTGGGTTGATCCCAAGGAGCTGCCAAGAAAGTTGGAGATTGATCGCTCGCTGGCTGTGCGTGCTGAGAGCTCTGACGCAGGTACGTGGGTATCTCCACATGCTTCAGAAAGGAGGTTGGCTCCCACGGGCGTGACACGCTCGGCATCTTCCGCGTGCATCAGTTCGAGAAGATTGAGCAGTTTTGCGTGACGTCACCAGAGGACAACAAGTGATCGTGCGCTGCGACTGTTTCGGGGCGTTGAAAGTTGCTCTGTAGGTCGTGGGAGATGCTAGAAGAGATGATCGGAACGTCAGAAGAATTCTACAAGTCCCTTGGGATCCCTTATCGTGTTGTCGCTATCGTTTCTGGTGCTTTGAATGACGCGGCAGGTCTGTTTTACTCTCTCCTTTCTCCCATCTCTCTCTCCTTTCTGCCATCTCTCTCTCCTTTCTCTTATCTCATCGTGCTCTCTCTTACGTGTTCTTACGTCTTCTCACCAGCCAAGAAGTACGATCTTGAAGCGTGGTTCCCTGGCTCCGGAGCATATCGTGAATTGGTGAAACCTTGCAAGAGCAGGTCAAGATGTTCACTGATGTGTTTGTGGCAACAGGTCAGCTGCTCCAACTGCACTGACTATCAGGCTCGACGTGTCGAGACTCGCTTTGGTGCCTCTGCTGCTCAGAAGAAGCAGGTGTGGAGTGGAGGAGAAAGACAAGGCTTGTATGACGCCTTCCAGGTCGGCACCAACGTGAAGAGCTACGTTCATATGCTCAACTCGACGCTGACGGCGACTGAAAGAACTCTGTGCTGCCTGGTCGAGAACTATCAGGTACAGCAGATGACGACATTTGTTGTTGATGATGATGATGTGCGGCAGACGGAAGACGGGATGAACGTCCCTGAGGTGCTTCAGCCATTCATGGGCGGCAAGAAGTTCATTCCATTCGTGAACCCGAAACCTGTTGAAAAGAAGGACAAGAAGAAGTGATAGCAGCTCTGCTACCACTCACACAACTCGACTCTGACCCTCTTCGTCTGCTGATGGAGGTTGGCTTCGAGTGTGCGAAACGGCCGGGAGAGTGCGAGGACAACTTTTCGATATTCTTTTCGTTGTCACGATATCTTTGAGACAAACCATTGTGACTGTCTGGTACACCACCAAAGGTCGATGCATCACATTGTGTTGCTTCGGGAGTTACCACAGACTTGTCCGCAATCGTCAGGGTTTCCTGAGATTGAAGTCACGTTTCTTCAAGTTCACTCGCGAGTGGTAGAGGTAGTGGAAACTAGTAAGCAAGTAGGTGAAATTTGAAGTGATGTTGGTAGAGGAACCGACAAGCTTGTCTGTGTTGCAAGACATGACGGTACAAGTCCATGGTCGTGCCTCTAAAAAGGAACCTAAACTGCCTGATAGAAACACCACCCCTACCCCCCTGAAATACGATAGAAGGAGGGGAGGAAGATGAAGTATTCCTTCGGATCGTGGCGTGGCGACATGGAGCAGTGGAAGAGGGAGGTAAGACGAAGAAAGAAGAGATGAGATGAGATGAGATGAGATGAGAAGAGATGAGATGAGAAGAGATGAGATGAGATGAGATGAGATGAGATGAGATGAGATGAGATGAGAGAAAGACTGGAGAAGAGAAGTCAGGGGAGACGAGAGAAGTAAATGATTGTTGGGGAATCGGTTTGGGGCAAGAGGAGGAGGAGGAGGAGGAGGATTGGACTATTCTGGATAAGTAGAAGGAGAGGAGGGAGGCGAGAAGAGTTTTCGACAGCAGACTGAAGAAGAGAGAGGTTGATAGCATATCAGAGATCTCTGAAGGCAGACTAAGAGATTACTCTGAAGGCAGACTGAAGGAAATGGACGCAAAGATCTTTTGGATGGTGAGGAGGAACAAAGTTACAGGAGAGAAGCACTAGGGGAGAGCAGGTGAAGCACGGAAAGAGTTGGAGACAAGACTAGCCTGCTGGATTTGAGTTGAATAGCTTCTGATCGCTCCGTTGCCTGCCTGTGTGTTGAAAGAAAGAAATTGATGCTGTTCGCAGATCGACGAGATGCGGAGCGAGGTGAGGAACGTCAATGCGCGATTGGAGCAGATGCTGGATAAGATGAACGAGTGGCGAGCTGTCAATCACGACAAGGAAACATTCCCTGCTGGTGGACGGCAGGCGAAGCAGGTGATTTCAAACTTGACGAGATGTTTGAGGAGCTTCTGATGTCATTTCAGCCGCATGCACAGGAAACAGATGCGTCAAACACCTCAGTCGAGTCATCCGCCAGGGACGCGAATGCGGCGAGCAGCGAGAAGGAAGATGAGGATGCTGAAGCGATCAACAACATGGCGAAGAAGATGTTTGACATGTTTGAAAGGCTCAATCGAATCGAAAGCGGATCACACCAACGAAACTTCGATCCCTCCTCGCTGCAGTTGCCCGTGCAGGCAGGTCACAGGACGAGCTCGCCCTCTAGCCCCACGAGGCGGAGGACCAGGACAGCAAGGGAGAGCTACAAGAGCGAAGCCCTTGAGAGGCAGCAAGAGTTTGAGGTCCTCGCGTCTCTCCTCCGCTCCCGTCTGAGGGCTGGTGCAGGCGAGAGTCGAGGCCGCAAGATCGAAAGTCTCCAAGTCTCCAGCACAGGTAGGGAGAGAGCGATCGAGACGCTCTCTGACAGCCTCTTCAGACCCCTGACCTCGGCAGGGTCTACGTGTGGGAGAAGAGCGACAAGAAGCAAGTCGGAGGCTCTCGGAGTGGGAGGAAGCATTTCAGCCCGAGATCGTCGCTCAACGGTCTTACTGAGATGTGACGTGTCAGTTCTTGACGGCCAGCAGAGGAGCCGAGCATCATCCCTCTGTCCAAGAAGTCAACGGAGAACGACTCCCTCAAGCTCTCTCGCATCGCTCACTCTGACTTCGGACTGAAACCTAAGGAGGGAGCTCCCACTTGTGACTACCCGCCGGCAAGACATAGCCCTGAAGGTTCCTCCTCCTCCTCCGCCTCTCCTCCGTTGCTCGTGTATGCTTGTGTTGACGCTGGTTACAGGCAAATCTGTCGTCCCCTGGATTCCCGAGACCTTGCCGCAGGAGAGCACGAGCCAGAAGCATCGAGCTCCGGTCGAGCAACCGGATCGACGCGAGCGATGGCTAGACTTCAGTTCCAACAGATCCCTGGTTCGACGAGTCCAGCTGGAGGACTTCTCAGGTCTGACTCTCAGCCGCTCGTACTCGTGACGCCTCGAGCAGACGCTGCTGGGTCGCGGAGGAGGACCTCTGGTGAGACCTCAGCTGGAGAGGGTGAGGGTGAGAATGCTCGGCTCTTGTGGGTTGTGGATGAATGAAGAGGACAGGTCGAGGAAAGCGCATCGTCCACTCTCCTCGAGTGGGGAAGGAGGACGATCGGGCTGAAGACGTCAAGACTGGTAAGAGATACTTCAAAGAGAGATTAGAAGCTGCTCCTCGCCCTTACGGAACAGACCGTCAAGATGTCGAGTTCAACAAACAAAGCAGCTGACGAAACTCAAAGACTTCTGAAAGACTGTCTGTCTGTTATGCACAAACTTCATTCACATATCATCTATTCACAACTCTATTCACGATGAGGCTTCTCAGTTGCGCTCGACGGTGTTGGGAGTCTGTCCGTCGTTCGCGCTGTAGTAGTTCTTGTTCAGGAGAAGCGCGAGAGACTCTGAGCTCCACACGTCGCCGCTCTCTCGAGTCGGCGAGCTGGAGTCTTGGCTGTACTTGTCTTTGGAGGACATTTGCCGGACAGGAACGAGCGTAGTCAACTTGTACGTCCCGCCGCTGTCCAGCTCTACCACTTTCATCTTCTGCTTGAGCACCTGCTGCCTTGTCAGAGCCATCCCGACGTTCCTCCTCCTCCTCCTCCTCTTCTCACCGGATGTTGTGAGCTCCCAAACACAGACTTCTGACGATTCTCCGATTTCGCCCAATCCTCGACATCTTTGAAGGGGTTGTTCTTGATGGCCTTGCGCAGCATTGAGTCCACGATCTTGAGCAATGTGAGCAGCGCGACAAGAGAAGGACGGCAAGATACTCTTTGCTGCTCCTCTCGCACTTGTTTCTCTTTGGCCCGCATGGCAGGTGTAGTTCCAAACCTGGTCTTGCCGTCACTTCTCCCGAGGAAGATGTCGACGATGGTCTTGCTGTCCTCCTGCATGTGGGTGAGCTTGTAGAGACGAGGATGAGGCGCCTGCGGACCTTGGCCTTGAGGACTGTGTCCTTGTTCTTCCTCTTCACAACCTCCATGTCCAACTTCCCCGAGACCGGGTCAATCAGAGGCATCCCGAAGTACCTGCAACACGCTGAGAACGCTGCTGCGCATGTGACGGCAAATCTACTTGTCATCTGACTTGACATTTTTGCGCTGATCGCCTTCGAAGAAGCTAAACCATTCGTTCTGCGTCTTCTGATTCGGCTGGAAGCAAGCTTAGACCTGACAACTTCTGCTCTCGCGCCTGCACTCACCTCTTGGTTCTTGTCGTTTCCAAACAACTACACACGACATGCTCAGCGTTCAGCGCTTCAACTCACACCTCATCGCTCACCGCATCAAACTTGTCTTTTGCACTTTTCCAACCCTCGAGGGCCTCACGAGGCAACGCCAGCATCACTTGCTTCGGTAGAGGCATTCCTTGACCGAGCTCAAGGTATTCCAACTCCAGCTCGAGGGCTTTGATTTCCTGCCAACCTAGAATCACTCCTGCGCTCTCCCCGCGTTCTGAGGAGCTCACATAATCTTCTCGGATGACGCGATATTTGAGCTTCTCCAAGTCCCGTTGAGCCGCTTCGATCTTCAACCAACATCAAAGCTTTTCCCATAAGTTCAACGATTTGTTACATTTTTCTGGGAAAGGGCAATTTTATGCCTCCCGTGCTCTTCGATCATCTTGGGGGGGTCTGCTGTACATTTCTTGATGACATCTTGTATTGACAACTCTTCTGTGGTCAGCTTGTGCTCCAACTCTTTGATCTTCTCAGCTAAAGATGACTGAGAAATCGCGCTATTAGTCAGAGCCCTTTGAGGTAGAACAGCAATCTCAGTACTTGTTTTTGTTTCTTTCGCTCGAGCAACGTCTGTTTATCAAGAACGCCTTGTCCGAAGCTGTTGGTCTTTGTACGCCATGTTTGCTTACTCTCATACAGTGTCGAGCCCGTTAAAGTCGCTTGTACTTTGACCTGGAAACTCAGCTGAGTCTACTGTACAACAGTTAGTGAAGCAATACATCTGTAAGAAATCGTCCCCCATCTGGGAATTTGATCTTGGAATATCCACCCTTCACTATGTCTCTCACTCTGCAAGCCTTGTCAACCGCTTTAAGTGCGAGCACAAGCAGCATCTCACTCGACTTCTCTCCCCTGTATCGTCTTCTCGGGAACTGAAGACATCTTCTTCCCTTTCGAGATATGCTGGAGCTCATGTCAGAACTTGAACTCTTCCGCGTGTGTCAGCTACTTCAACAAACTCTTTCGATCCTGTCGCCTCGATGATGACCTGCACCCATCAGTCCGCACGCCCTCTGCCCGCACAACAAGCGACGTACAGGTGCTATAGAGGACATTGGCTTCCAAATCAGCTGATCCAACAAGGTAGGATTCTCTTCTGGTCCTGTCCACACGAGGCCCCCGGAGTAGAACCTGTTGTGAAGGTCATCGTTGTAACTTCAACAGACACCAAGAGACTTTGGCAGGCTAGTCACGCTCAGTTTCTTCTTCAGAATTCCTTGCAGCTTAGTTTCAGAGAAGATCTGTTCATGTATGATGATGTCTCCTTCCACCTGAGACATTGATACATTCAATCAATGAGTGTCTCCAATAGCAATCATCTACTTTGTCTTGAACAAAAATACGGATCTGATACGCATTGGCAGAATTCTTCAAAGACACGGTGATGTCGTCCTCTTTCAACCCATTTGAGTCCTTTCCATGAGAATTCAAGCATGTTCTAGCTGAATCAAACACTGTCGCCTTCAAGTTTGTTTGAAACTCCTCGTTCATGCCGTCATCTTCTTCGTAGTTGACTGTGAATTGCACTGATGGCCCTTGGGCTTGCAGGTATCCTTCCTCCCACACGACAGGACCGAGGATGGGTTTCTGATGTGCTCCCTCCCCCTCTTGCAGCTTCATAGTGCCGAAGATCGTGCGATCCCTACTGCAGATCAGCGCAAACAAGACTCGACACAATGCACAACCATTCTACTTCCGTGTCTCCGGGTTTCTTCTTCCCCAGCAACCTGTGGGTGAGTGTGAAGAGTATGAACTGAATGAAGGCTCAAGTCACTCAAGCTACCTCTCCACCATCTCAACCTTCGATTGTTCGGGATTGTCTGTACTGGTTTGAGCTTGTTCTTTCTTTTGTGGTACCAAGTTCTGATTGAAAGGCCATCCTATCACGCATCATATCATTCGAAGGAGACAAAGCAAAGCAAACAGATTACCTAAGTTTGCGTTAATTTGATTTCCCAACCTGCAATACATTCAATCTTTCAAGGAATTTGAGAACACCCGTCCATTTACTCGATCTTCTCGATTCGATCATCAATTTCTGCTTTCGCCTTCTTGCGATGATACTCGATCCTTCTCATTTCCTGCGAGCCGTGAAGGGTGAGATCAAGCATCGCAAGAGCATGACATGGTTACATCGACTTGAGCAAGGGCCGCGCTGGCTCGCCGACGGTGAGTGTCAGTAGCTGCAGCATCTTGAGGGCCTCCCTCCGGGTTCATGACTGTGCAAGTCAGTCGTGTGCCACTCCGACCCTCATGCTCACCGCAGCGACGCCGCAGGTACTGCTGCGACATCACATCCCGATGCTCGTTGGAGGCCCCGAGCCCTCCTTGCGCTGCTGACCAGCCGGGAACGAGCTGCGACCGGGCGTTGAACATGATGCGGGTAGGCGATGGCTCCTACGTAGCCGCACACTGATACTGCAGCTGGTGATGAGATCAGAGCCAGTGATCGAACCCAAGCAGACGGCTACAGCAAGAACAAGGGAACATCACACTATCGTTGTGACAATCATTCACAAGTGATAACTAGAACATTCTACCCAGAGCTCTCTCGTGCCTCACTCGTGGGATATGTGATGATATCAAATGATGCTCTACGGTGATTAGCCAGAGATGGGGTGAGATAAAGGCAAGGTGACAGAAGAGGGAACGAGCTTGTAGAAACAAGGATAACCAGGATGAAACGAGGACGAGGGAAAAGAAGAGGGATCCCAGTAGGTGGGGGCTCAGAAAAGAAGCAGGCGGACGGAGGGAAAGGCAAGGCATCAAGAGTAAGTGAAGCAAGAGAAGATCGAGTGGGGAGTAAGGAGGAGGGTCAGGGAGTAAGGAGGAGGGTCAGAGAGTAAGGAGGAGGGTCAGGGAGCAAGGAGGAGGGTCAGGGAGCAAGGAGGAGGGTCAGGGAGCAAGGAGGAGGGTCAGGGAGCAAGGAGGGTCAGGGAGTAAGGAGGGTCAGGGAGCAAGGAGGAGGGTCAGGGAGCAAGGAGGAGGGTCAGGGAGCAAGGAGGGTCAGCGGGCAAGGAGGAGGGTCAGGGAGTAAGGAGGAGGGCCAGGGAGCAAGGAGGGTCAGGGAGCAAGGAGGAGGGTCAGGGAGCAAGGAGGGTCAGGGAGCAAGGAGGAGGGTCAGGGAGCAAGGAGGAGGGTCAGGGAGCAAGGAGGGTCAGGGGGCAGAGAGTGATTGAGGGCGGGGATGGAAAGTGAGGGCGGATGATAAGTTTCCCATCGGCATTGCAATGTGAAAGGTCGAAAAGGGTTGTTTGCATACGGGTGGGGTACTCAAATGTTGGGGTGGGGATTCCATTGATTTTCCTTATAAGTAGGGGTGGGTACTGTGACGATATGGGTGGTAGGGTCCTTGCCCCCAAGACAGATAGTAACTGGACTTGTCCCACCCTCTGTGAGATAAAAGGTTTCTAAACCCCTACCTCTGCATTTCCCTTCAAAGTACCCACCCTTTGTGAATACACAAAAACTTTTTCCTAACCCCCACCCCAAGAAATCAACATAAAACCTTCTTGCAACTTATCACCAGGCCAAAGATGTTGCCGGGTGGAAAAACTTGGGGGCAGAATGTCGGGGAGACGGAAAGAGTGGAAGAGGGTTTGAGAATCGAGGAGAGCAGAGCAGGAGAGGAGAGGAGAGGAGAGGAGAGCAGAGCAGAGCAGAGCAGGAGAGAGGAGAGCAGAGCATAGCAGAGCAGAGCAGACCCAGCACAGCACAGCACAGCACAGCACAGCACAGCACAGCACAGCACAGCACAGCACAGCAGGAGAGAGCAGAGCAGAGCAGAGCAGAGCAGACCCAGCATAGTAGCCCTGAAGAGAGATGAGAGGAGCACAAAAAGATTATAGGGGTATATGGGAGGTGACATGTGAATTGCAGAACCTTTACCAAGATTTGAATTGACTGAAAGCAAGCAGACAATCTTGATAGAAATTTGAAAATAAGAGATTTTGATTTCAAAGCTGATGAAATAGTGATGGTTACGGATGAAGATCGGATTGACGGGTGTGAGGATGTGAGGATGCTTTAGCAAAACCATCTGAAAGTTCGAAAATGAGAGACCACAGAGGATACAAGAGATCTCTAAATCTTTAGGTATTCGTATCATGATCTGAGGTATGCTAGTCGAATTATGTTTGTGATAAACCATTGTTATTTCATCCTTTTAACTTCTGCTCTGGTGATGGTGGGATTGGCATGCTCCATTGTGCTGCCAGCTGTTGATAGTGTTGCCGATCATGGTGACGCTTCATTCTGGAGGAACAACTCATCTTCGGAGCATGGCATCACCAGTATGGGTACGCGTCCGGCACCAGAAATGGTTGGAATGAGACATTGACGCATCCTTCTCCTCCCCTTGCGATCACTATGCTGAGATTCGATACGCTCGTGTAGCCGCTACCCGTGTCCACCAACTCCAAGCCGCTCAAAGACCCGTTCACGATGGCAAACCTGGCGCTGAAGCCGCTTCCTTGCCCGCCTGCTACCTCATGTTTCGCTACTAGCTCTCCTCCGTTGATGCAGCCCGACCCCGTACTCACGACATAGACGCTCAGCCCGTAGAACTCACCGGGAAAGATGTTCGATGCCGGCAGCGTCCAGGTCTGATAGGAGGCGTCTGAAAGAGGAAGAAGCTCCGGCGGGTTCTCATGCCAGGCTGGCAGGATGCTACCCGGGTAACAGCCTTGAGCAGAGCAGTTCACAGCTCTTCCTTGCATCCTCAAGTCCTCCTCGACATCCCAGTTGGGGACGAAGGAGATGGTTCCGTTGGTGTCGACTTGTTCTACAGAGCCGAAGATGCCATGATACATGTAAATGTTGTAAACTTGAGAAACTTTTCCTTGAACAACGATCGCGTCTGAGCTCGAATTACGCAAGGCAACATTGCTCACTGAGAAGAAGCCTCCTCCTTCAACTTTGATCCAGTATGACCATGGCGCAAGATTCACGGACACGGGGAAGTTGCATGCCCAGTCTGGAGGTTGTTCTGCGCAAGGGAACCTCGGGTCTTTGATGATTACGAGCGAAACATCTCGAGGGAGAAAGAGCTCAATGTTCTCGTTCATACCTCCAGAATATTGTCCTGCTCGTACAAAAATCACAGCCGAGGTTTTCAGTGACGAGTCTCCGCAGTAAGGGGCACATCTTCCTGGTTTCAGCCACCTCCTCAGGGCATATCGGAAGCTCTTGTAGGGAGAGATAGCCTCCCCGGTTCCCTCAGTGTCACTGCCTTGCTGGATGTCAACGAAGATGGGTTTGATGAGAGCTTTCTCAAGGTCTGAGAACAGCTGGTTGACCACAGGGTCTGAGTTCTGATAGAGCAGCGAGCATGAATCATCCAGACATGCCGGGAACTGCGTCCATGAGCCTGTACAATGCAAGAGCAGCACAAAACCAGCAACCCCCTCCCTCGCATCCGACCGCCGCCCGCCGAGTAGTTAGTGACTCTGATTGAGCCGCACTGCGAGTACGGTCCCCTGTCCGACGTAGACGGCTGAGTGAGCTGGGCTACCGTACCATGATCCCGCGCTGGGGCTTCAGCTGCTCCGACTGCCTCCCCCGTCCATGCCCGTCGCTTCCGATCTCGCCTGCCCCGGCGACCGACGGCCCGACGGTTGAACAGATCAGTCCGTTACAAAAACGTTACAACTGGTTCTCCCCCTTTATATGTGACTCGTAGGTTATACCAGAGATAGGACATACGCCTACAAGCTACTGCATAGCTTTCCTAAGACCAGAGGGTCTGGCAGACTACCCTCACTTTCAAAGCGCAACGTTGGGGTGGGCGATGACCTCACTACCCCCATTTGTCGTGATGATTCATCTGAAACCCCTTCGAGGGAGGGTCTGAGGAGGGGTACACTAGATACTCGATCACGCCCTACCCCCCTACATTGACTCTGCGCAAGATCCTTGCCATGCAGCCTCTGTTGTAGTAGATAGTGCCCTGCGTGCAAACCTTGTGGATTCTTATCTTATCTCTTCTCCCTCAGCTCTCGTCCGCTCTTCCCTTCCTCTTGTCTTCTTTCCATTGCCTGTACTTTCTCCCTTCGCTTTCAACTTGTTCCAAGGGATGCCAGCCAACAAGCAGAGCAAGCTGATGAAGGCTCTTTACCTCGTCACGGGCGTGATATACTTCGTGCTCAGCTTCGTCTTCATGTTTGTGAACTGCAACATAGTGCCAGTTCTTTCCCTCTTGTTCATCTCGGTCGCTTTTCCGAAATTGCACCAGCTCCTGCTCAGTTACCTTGCAGAACCTGCCTGGTTGACGCTGGTGTATTGGGGACATAGGATCGGTGGACTCACCCCGATCTTCACTGGAGAGGTAGATAATCTTCTGAAAAATTATCGTGGAAGCAAAGTTCTCATATCGAACCATGCATCCTTCACCGATTCTTTCTTAATCTTTGCTGTTGGTATCCTTTCGGGAGACGTTGGAAAGATACGGGCATTCGCCAAGAAATCTCTCGGGATCTATCTACCTGTCATGGGATGGTTCTGGAAGTTTCTGAACTTTGTGTTTCTTGAGAGAAAATTTGACAAGGACAAGGCAAATATTATAAAGCAGCTCAAAGCCCTTGCGGAGAAGTCGAAGCAACACAAATCTGGCTCGTTTTGGATTGTTATCTTCCCAGAGGGCACCCGACTTCGTCCGCAGAAGCTGAAAGAGTCACAGGAATACGCGAAAGAGAAGAATCTGACAGTATTTCAGAATGTCCTCGTGCCCAGGATCAAAGGGTTTCAAATCACTCTCAACACTCTGCGAGAGGATGTGGACGGAGTCGTAGACCTCACCATTGGATACCCGCAACTCGAGGACGACAAGAGAGTGCAGAAGGGAAAGATCCGTCCTTCTGTTCAGGATCTGCTGTTTGGTGGGGGGAAGAAATGGCATGTGCATGTGCATGTCCGTGTGATTCCTGTGAAGGAGATCCCGGAGGAGACTGAAGCAGTGCAAGATTGGATGATGAAGGTGTTTGAGGAGAAGGACAAGCTTCTCACTCACTTCAAGCAGCACGGTCATTTCCCTGGCGAAGTCTACAAGTACAAGAGTATCTCCATGTTTCAGGTTCTGGCGAATTTCTTTGGATTTGGCCTCGTTGCTGTTTCTGTTATGTACTTCCTGTCTGTTGGACTCCTGCCGACAATCGGCGGCTTGCTGCGCCTCGTCTGGTCGAAGTGAAGTCAGATACGGTAGACGACACGTTTCTGCCCTTTGGTTGCCTCTGTGGACTACAATCATGCAACACCTTAGCATATTTCTTGCTGCTTGGGTGAAAGCGATGGTGATTGATGTCCATAGAAGTTTAGCCTTGGATCATTCCTTGCAACGGAAGGTTGGTGGTTATGCTCCAATACCTGCACTTCTTTCTTCTACTGCATTTCAAAGGCAGAGTGTGCAACACGAGGAAACTGGAGGGCTGAATGATTGTAGGCCCCAGTAGAGTACAACTTGCAACTGCGCGCGGCAATGGCTTTCACCCCATCTGACTTGAAGAATTGAGAGTCTTCACGTTTCACTAGTTTTGGATTCCTGGCAATGACAGTACGTCAAAAAATTATTAAAAACACTTCACTGAACTCAGTGTTAACTTGATCATCATCATTAGTGGCAGCCGGGCGTCGCTCGGCCAGTCTTGACCTCGGCGGTTTAAGTCGGACTGAGCCTGCCAGTCACCAGCCGGGCGCGGCTGCCGCGGCCCGGGCGGCGCCGCCGAGTCACGCCCGAGTCCCGACCCACTGGGGCCGCGTGGCCCAGTGGCACCGCACCGGGCGACCCGGCCGGGCCCTGAGTCCCGGCGCCGAGTCACACTACGGCACGGTGACTAGCAGTGTCTTGTCACAGGCTCTTCTGAGTCTCCGTTTCAAGTTTGGCCAGTGCGACAGCCTGAGTGTCAAGAGTCACCGGCAGCGCCGCGGGTGCCTGTACTACCGTACCCGGCCAGTCCGACGACAGGCTCCGAGGCTTCCGAAGTTCCGACGCGCTGAGACTGTTCGACTAGCATGCCAGTGCTAGTCTGGGTAAAACATCTGTTATAGGCTGCAACAGATGTCCCTACAACAAGCTGTACCACTCACGTTTAAAACTATTGAAAAACTTTTGTACAATTTTTTTATAGTAAATTTTCATACGACTCAAAAATACATTTTTGAAACTCGGTACGCTTTCAGCTTGCTGGACACGTCGATTACAAGCAATTATATATCACAACCTACCTGCCTGTGAGATGGATTCACCCTATAACCCCTTGCATGGACCAAAGTGTTTCAATTCACCCTATATTTTTCCAAATCTCATACCCCCTACCTACTGCATCAAGGACTACCGGTGTAATATCAGACAAATGGACCCCTCTGAGCCCTTTGAAAAAGGTCAGGACAATTTAAGAACCCCCATATCTCATGCTCATTTGCTAAACACCCACCCCCTTCAACTATGACCCCCTCAAAGACTGTCCCGCCTAGCTGTGAGGGTGGTCTTTTCCTCTGCAAAGACATGGTCGACCACCCTGTCTTCTACCACCACTCTTTCTTACCTCCTTAGGACCCGTGATCCAATCTTTCTATAGGCCCCCGTGCAGGAACCCCTCCAAAGATTGCCACTACCCTCATTTGAAAGAATCACCCCCAGAATACGCTTTCAGTACCCCACCTTTTCATAGTTCTACTTGTCCACCCACCACTGATTACCCCTTTGAATTCCCCCCCACCCCATTCTCTGGTTTATAACTCTATGTTTCCTTCTGTAGGGTAGGGCTTGAAGATGTGAGGGTAGACATACCGCGAGAGAGATGAAGGGGGGTGGTACTCGAACACCTCTAAGTGTACCGGTACATCTAGATCAAACTATTGGTCAAGTACCCGGTAGTTTCTCGTTTCATCCTCAATTGCCAGCTCAATGGAGGGGTAGAGACCCGAGCAGGTATATTATAGATGAAAATGGGGTGGGTAGTGGGTCTTGGTTGGGGTTCTTATGATAGCTACAAGCAGGGTAGGGTAGGGAGACCTGAAGAAGTGTTACCTTGGAAGGGGGTAGGGTTGTGGAGAGGCCAAGGGTAGGGTGGTGGTGGTTGGGGTTAAAGCCCAAGAGAGTCAAACGGGGTGGGTGATGCTGTAGGTTTGTGGAGTCGCAGAGCTCTTGGGGTGGGGTAGAGGAAGGGTATTTGGGGGGTGAATTGAAATTTGTTGATTACCATCGGGGGTAAGGGGTGCGAATCATAGTCTATTGCAGACAATAGGTGGGTAGTGGGTAAGGGGGTACTACAGGGGTGGGTGTACGAAGCAAGGGTGGTGAATATCGAAGGAATAGGGGGTGGGGGTGGAATAAGGGGGTGGGGGCTGTCGGGCGAAGTTTCGTTAGCAGAGGGGAAAAAAGAAGAAAAAAGTGAAAAAAAACTCACAGAGAAAAACTCAGACAAGCAAATGATAGTTACAAGAAGAGAAAGCAAGAAGAGAGAGAGCAAGAAACGATGAGGTGAATTGGAGCGAAGGGAGGAGGAAGGAGGTGCAAGTGCAAGAGGAAGGGAATACGGTCAGAGGATTTGCAGTTTCCTTGTCTCCCACTTTGAAACAGAGAGGAGCAGGAAGGAAATTTAGGTATGGGATGGGAGGTTGGAACGATGATAAGGTTGATAACTAGTAATCTAGCTTGGATTGATTGTTGTCAGCTACAACCCTTGCTCATTGTCTTGTTGTCTGCAGGCTTCTTGTGGTTCAAGGCTGAGGAACCTGCACCGAGTGCCCCGCAGCTTCCAGTCATGTTTTTTTGTCTCACCCGTATCTGACTTGACGACTCGGTCAGGCAGTGAGTTGGACAGCTGAATTACTGTTTTGTGCTTCGGAGGTTCTGGTTGATCTTTTGTTGGGTTGTTGGGGTCAGGGGACAGGAGATGAGGTCGAGGAACATTTCTGGCAAGTCAAGCTGCTGCATCTTGTCGTGGTGAAACAGTTCTCAATGCTTCTCAAAGGGACCTCTGTTGCCTTTCTTCTCGTTTCGCTTGTCGCTGTTGTCGCAAACTTGATTCCTTCGGAGTCACTGGATTTGCAGCATGCCAGAAGCGAAAGCAAGGACTCCTTGTCTTTCATGGGCCCTCGACCGCTGCATGACACGTACATGAGCTTGCTTTGTACTTTGATGCAATAGTCTTGACTATAGTTGCAGGGCTGTGGTGATTCTGAACACGATTGATGGAGGAATTTTTGCTCTTGATGCCTCTACAGGAGCATTGAGGTGGACCAAGTCATCGGGGGAAGCAGTTGCACGAGCATCTCCGAGCTTTGGATATCAGGATAATGCGAATACAGACGGAGAATCAGAGGCAGTCGGGAACCAAGGTGCTGCTGGAGGAAAAGAAACCGTCTCAAGTGAAGGGGAGGATGCCAGTTCGTCGGAGAACAAAACGTATGGGTCGGAGTTGTTCCATCAGAATCCTATGGACGCAAATTGGAAGTTTCAGCAGGAAGAAGAGTCTGACTTTGACATCATCCCGCTCTATGCACCGGGAGGTGGCTTGCTCACAGTGTCGAATGGCGTGATGGAGCCCTTCGGGTTGCGTGCAAATGAAATAGTCGATCAGTCTCCGTTTGTTGACAACGGTGTGGTGGTGGTTGGCAGCAAGAGCACCAAGTTGTATGCTATAGATCCTGAGACAGGTCAGACCTCATGGACGCATTTCGACAAAGTGGAGGATGAGCAATGCAATAGCGCAAACCCCGATGCAGACACACTGATAATAACTCGATCTGAATACAGCTTGAAGGTCAGAAACGCTAAGACTGGTGCGCATAGTTGGAATGTTTCTATCGCCGAATTTCGAGCCCACGGTCCACATTCGAAGCATGATCACTTCAAAGGTGAGAGCATCTGCTATCTGTGCGTGAGGACTGTAACGGACACTTCGTGTCGTTGCAGGTGTTCAACTTCCTGTGCTCGTCAGTGGCAGCAGAGTGGGTGGAAAAGAAATTCAGTGTTATGACTCGCGGTCAGGAGAACTCCTTTGGATTTACAGCCTCCCTTCTACTGCGATCTGTGCGCATGTATGGGAGATGCAGCATGCATTGGAGTTGCCTCTTTACGCGGACGAGGACGTCCTGATGAGAAGCCCAGGAGGGTTGAAAGTAGGAAGGCATGGAGGAGCGCTGTTTGCAAGAGTGACTCCTCCACCGATGATTCCACTCCTTGTTGCAGAGAGTGTTGAAAATACAGCGAAAGATCGCTACGGTCTCGAGCCGCCAAGGGTTGGTGGTTTGATGCCATCCGATCCAGCAAGAGGAAGTGAAGTCATCTCGTTGCAGGATTCTCTCGCTGAAAAGAACGAGCAAGGGATATTTGTCACTGGAGCTCTTGTGCGGATGAGCAGCGATCTGTCTGAACCTGCAGCCAATCCTTGCAGGAAAGGCTCCAAGGACTATCCGCAATGCCTTGTGGGTTCATATGCAGTGCGAGAAGACGTTCGTGAGATGCTGAACTATGGAATGAAGCGGATTGACCGTCCGCCACAAGATGTCGAAACGAAATGGGATGAGCGTTTGGATCCCAGATTTGGAGCTCAAGGCATTCTGTCCGGGTCTGAATCTGTTTTCTTGGCGAGCCCGCGACGCCTGGGCTATTCTGAATTCTCAATCTTCATTGCTGCCGTTGGCCTCGTGTGGCTCGGATGGGTGTTGAGAAACGTCTTCGATCGGTCCCCGTATCCTAGAGAATCGGATGTTTCCAACAGCGACCTCCGTGACATGTGTCCTCTCGACGAGGTTCCGCTCAATGGGGGAGGAGAGAATGCTCTTTCCAAGGCCACCACTGTCGGGGATTTTCCTGCGGCCGAGACCGAGAGCGATGCCTCCGCTGCATTGAAGTCCATGAGTAACCAGGACAGCTCAGAGGAGGAGGAGGAGGATTTCGACTCCGAGCCCTTCAACTCCAGCGCGGACGTGGTTCGCACTTCCTCAAGCCAGTCCGCCAAGGCGACTCAGTCCAAGATCTCAGCAGCATCCACTAAGGCAGCTGCGAGCAACCCTTCGCACAAGCCTAAGCTTTTCATCCCCACGTTAGGAGGGGACATGCTGCGGTATGGCTGCGCAAGTACGTTCGAGAGTCTTTGCCAGGACATCGACGATGAGCGAGTGTCAGGCAAGGCTAGAGTGAGAGATCTGTCAAGAGAAACCTCCGACGAAGACAGCTCTTGGGACGAGTCGAGGCTTAGAAACAACAGCTGGGACGATGACGATAGGAGGCAGCGAAGCATCAGCCTGGGCTCGAAGTGGAGTGTGCAGAAGGATCTTGATGAAGTGATGAGGTCCGAGTACTCCAAGGCGACCAAGACGGCCAGTGCTCCCAACAGCCCGAAGATTCCTCCTGCAAGCCCAGGTTTCTTTCGGCAGAACCAGGAGTCTCGATACACCACCGACTTCGAGGAGCTTGGCAAGATCGGCAGAGGAGCGTTTGGATGCGTATTCCGTGTGAGGCAGCGCCTGGACGAGCGAGAGTACGCGGTGAAGAAGATCCGACTGGACAAGGACGAGAAGAGCGCAGATAACCAGCGGATCATGCGAGAAGTTCGTTGCTTCTCCATCTTGAGCGACCACCCCAAGATCGTGCGTTACTACGGGACGTGGCAGGAGACGGAGATGCCGAGCCCCAAGGACAAGTCGCTCGGCGACAGCGGGTCGTTGGCTGACACGACGTGGGACGCGTCTTCCAATCTGTTTGGAGAAGAATCGGATATGACCAAGATGTCTTGCTGCGAGGAGCCCGTGAACTGGCTCTACATCCAGATGGAGCTGTGCAACACTTCGTTGCGGCAGCTGCTCAACTCGGAGAGGTGGGAGGTGAACCTGGAGGTGGTGCGGAGGTACCTGAGGGATGTGACGGAAGGGCTCACGCACATTCACTCGCTGCAGTACATCCATCGGGACATCAAGCCTGACAACATCTTCATCGTCAACAATGTGGCGAAACTCGGCGACTTCGGGCTGAGCTGCAAGACCAACTCAGACCTGGTCGACATTGCCGCTGAATCCTCGCTCGGGATTGTGCACGAGGACGAGGAAGGTGCGGGGGGCGAGGAGCTGACCAGAGCCTGCGGGACGAGGATGTACTTCAGTCCTGAGCTGGAGCACAGCGGGATCTACAACGAGATGGTGGACATGTACGCGCTGGGGATTGTGACGTTCGAGATGCTTCACAGTTTCAAGACGGGGATGGAGAGGATCAAAGTGATAGAGAAGCTCAAGAGCTCGATGTGCTCCCCTGCCGCCTCTGCCTTCGCTGCCATGCCCATGGACTCCGTGTTTGGTCCCTTGACGAGGCGACGGAGGGAGTGGAAGGACGCCAACGTCAGCGAGGCGATCGCCAAGATCGCGCTTCCGCAGGAGCTGTTCGACCTGCAGAAGGACTATGAGTTTGAGTTCCTCCTCATCCTCCGACTGCTGGGCGAGAAGCCGAGGACGAGGATGACGGCCAAGCACATGTCGGACCTCCTCCGGATGAAGGTGCAGGAGGCTGAGCACGCAGACAAGTTCCCTTGGGCTGACGCGCATCTGCGGCTGGAGAAGACAACGTCAATGTCCCCCAAGCACGTGGCATCTGTGGGGGACCTGCGGAGTCTGAGCAAGTCGGAGCGAGGGACGCGAGTACAGACGTCATGGAGCTGACGAGGAGGAGGAGCCTCGTGTGATTGTAGGGAGTTGCTTCCTGGTGTGCTTCTAGTGTAAATACGACACTTGTTCTAGTGACCCTCCCTTGTCTTGTCTGCCCTTCCCCCTCCTGGAGGTAGCGCAACGTGCAATACGCTCACACAACTACTTGCGCTTATAGAACGTTTTCTATCGTGTAGCATGCATGCTCTTAGAGTAGGTGCCTCCTCCTTCAGAGTCTCCTCCTCCAGAGCCTCCTCCTGCTCCTCTCTCCTTTCATTCACCGATCTCTTCTCCATCTCCATACCTGTTCGGCCTGTCGTTTGCCGCACAAGCTAACACCACAAGAAGCTCGTCTGAATTCATTTGCCCGATGAGTGACAATTTTCGTGATGCTCCCTTCAGATATTCAAACTTTCGAGAGAAATTTGAACTTTCAAACGAAAAGAATCAGTTTCAAAAACAGAATTGACTAGTAGTAGCTAGGGGCATGGCTGCTCACTGTCGCTCCTCCTCCTCCTCCTCCTCCTCCTCCTCCTCTCCATCTGTCTCTCCCTCGCCCTCCTTCTCTCCTCCTCCTCTTCTCCCTTCGTGTTCTCCCTGTCCGACTGCGAGCCCTCCTGCCCGATCCTCCCGGTCCCCCTCCGTCAAGTCCCAACCTCTCCGGTCGCGGTCGGCGCGTCAGAGTGGCGCATTGCGTTCGTTCATCGCTTCTGTCCATCCGCGGTCTTCGCTCCTCCTCGCCTCCTCCATGCCAACGTCTCCTCCCGATGCTTCCTCTGACTCTTCTCCCTCTCCCTCTCCCTCTTCCTCTCCCTCTTCCTCGCGGCGGCACTCCAGCCAACATTCGCAGCCTCATCGAGGAGAAGTGGAAGGCGAGGATGAGGTGGGGGAACTAAGAAGGAAAGTCGAAGGGCTGAAGAGATCGAACGTGAGGCTGCAAGCTAAGCTGCAGATGTCTCAGTGTCTGGTATGACTTCAACTCTCCTCATGGCCTCTCACATCCCGTGCGCCAAGTCACCTCAAGCCTTTGCTGAGCGAGAGGAGACGATAAAGCGGCTGAGGCTGCAGGTAGAAACGCTCGACAAGGAGAACAAACGGCTCAAGACACAGGCGAAGATCTCGCAAGACAGACTGAAGCGAATGATGGAGGAGAAGAGCAACCAGTCGGTCTACTTGTCACGATCATGCTAAACTCACCAGCTGCCAGGCACCCGCGCGAGGCTGCTAGAGGAAGAGGAAGCGACGTACAAGCGGGAGGGGGGAAGGAGGTGAGGGAAGTCTTCCTCCAAGTCCGCCTTGACGTGTCGCAAGGCGAGTCGTGGAGCTAAAGGCGTAGGGAGCTCGATGGCGGAGAAGCGGGTGAATGCGATGGAGCAGACAACAAGAGGCCTGGAGCGAGTTTTGACTGCTCTAGAGGTTCTGATCTCGTTCTACCTGAGGAGAGAGATGAACGTTTGACGTCAGAGCTGCTGGAGGAGCCAAGTGAACGATCTGCACGTGAAGCTGACAGAAAGAGACAAGGTTCGATTTCATCACGCTGAGATGTCATTCGAAAATGATGCTGATGATTTTTTAATATGCAATCGAGATTATGATCTAAGATTAACATGTGTGATTGCAATCATGACATGTGTGATATCTATGTGAAGATAACATGTGTGATTGTTATGATGACATGGCAGAGCTGTCGCTGGGTAATGTCATGATGACATTCATGATGTTGTCAATCGATAATTTCATTGTACATGCTGTGACTGTCGACATGATTGTGACTATCCCGCATTGCAACAAGAGAAGACTGAGGTTGTACACGTAGGAGGTTAAGGGCCTGAAGGAGATGCTCTCTTCCTCTCTCAAGGTCTTGTCTCCCTCCTCCTCCTCCTCCTCCTCCTCCTCCTCCTCCTCCTCCTCCTCCTCCTCCTCCTCCTCCTCCTCCTCCTCCTCCTCCTCGCTCTCACCGTCTCACAGAGAGAGTCGATCCTCCTCTTCGTGCGGACTCAAGAGCTGTCGGCAAGCACAAGAGAGAAGAGATGATATGAAATTTACAACTACTGTGTCTATCACATACACTCCCTCCCTTCATCACTCTCTCCTTCTCTGTCGCTCCTCCTCTCTTCTTCATCCGACTCTGTCCGTCAGTGATGTCTGCAAGGAGTTGCGATAGTCAGCGAAAGTTCTCGTGGAGACGACTTTCTCCTTCCAGGGATGGACACCTGCTGATCGTCAGGAGCGGCAGCAGCAGGAGAAGGAGCAGGAGGAAAGAGTAGGGAGTTGAAGGGCGACGGGAGGAGGAGGGAGAAGAGGTGGAGTACCTTGATCTGTGAGGACTAGCGAGTCGTGACGAGAATTTGAAGAACTCGCAAGCATACGAATGTTTCCTGAGTCTCTTCTGACAACAGTAGGGGCAGCCGCAGGAGCTGCAGCAGGGAATTCTTTCTGCTCCTCCTCACCCTCGATCTTCAGATACCCGATGGAAGCTTTGATCCTGGCGGAGAAAGGAGATCTCCGCTCTAACAACCTCTCCTGCATTCCTATCAGTCCTCCTACACCACCACCATTTCCTCCTCCTCAACCACTGCCTCCTCCTCCTCAACCACTGCCTCCTCGTCCTCGTCTTCGTCCTCGTCCTCCTCGTCCCACTCATCTCTCTCCTCTCGCATCCTCTTCCTCCGCTTTCTCAGCATCACCACCTCTGCTTCACCTCTGTTCGCTTCATCGACGGTTTGCGCAGGACAGGCTGAAGTGCTGCGAGGTCCGAGGGATGGGCAGGGGAGGTAGACAGGACGGGAACAGAAGCAGGGGGAGCAGAAGAGGCTGGGATCGAAGAGGAGGAGGAGGGCAGGCGGAAGGTGGAGGCAGCGACTGCGGATAAGGGAGGAATGAAGGATGCGGAGGAGGGAGGCAGGGCGTAGGCCGGCATCGACTGTCTCCTGGTCTGCAACGAGGCTCCTATCGACTTGTTCGATCCTCCTGCTTCCTTGTTGCTCTGAGACTCAGACTCGCCGGCAGAGGATGAAGGAGGAGGATCAAGTTTGGCAGTGGTAGGAGGAGGAGGAGGAGGAGGATCAAGTTTGGCAGTGGTAGGAGGAGGAGGATGATGAAGCCTGCTCTCCCTCAGCTCGACCATAGCCCCGCTGATCTCCTTCAGACTCTCCGCAACCTGGAGGCAAGTCAGCTCGATGTCAGCTGGACCTTTCTCACCTTATGCATCATCCTCTCCATCCCCTTCATCCACTCTTGATCCAATTTCAATCCTCCTCCTCCTGCTCCTCCTCCTCCTCCTCCTCCTGCTCCTCCTCCTGCTCCTGCTCCTCCGCCTGCATTCTTCAGGCTCGAGCGCGAAGCAGCGGACTCGAGGTTGTCCATGGAAATGATGAGGAGCTTGAGGATGAGAAGGATGACGCGAATCCTGTATGAGGCGATGAGACACGAACAGAACCTGCGAAGAGGAGGAGGAGGAGGAGGAGGAGGGAGGAGGAACAAGAAAGAAGCAGAGGAGATCGGACTGAAGGGGTGTGAAGTTCTTACTGCTTGCTGTCTGCTTCTGTCATTGCGTTTGACATCTCACGCATGGCATACCTCTTGAGCTCGATAAACATCCTGAAGATTCATAACTTCTTCTTCTCCTCCTCCTCCTCCTCCCTAACCACCACCTCCTCCTCCTCTCACATGGATTGGAACTGATTTGAGTCAAATTCTCCATTCTCGTGGCACAAAAGTCCGTCACACGTGAGCCTGTCAATGGATCAACAAGAAACAAATCTCCTTCTCCTCCTCCCCCCTCCTTCCCTCCCCTTCCTCCTCCCTGCTCTTCTCTCCTTCAGGTCTTCTTCCTCCATCTCCCTCCCTCTCCTCCCTGCTTCCCCGCTCTAGCATCTCACGTTTGGAAATCGTTCTCAGTGAGATGGATGGGAGAGGACAGCGGCAGCTTCCTCCTTTTCTCTCGATCAGTCCCGTCAGTCTCTTCCTCTCCTCGTCTCACAGCCCGTTCTTCAACTCGCTGAAATCCAGACCCCCGCCCTTGTCCGCGTCCAGTCGCTGCGAGACAAGCAAAGATGAGGAAGACACGGGGAGAGGGAGAGAGGAAGAGAAGCGAGACATAGAGGAGACGAGGTGATGATGAAGAGTCGAAGAGAGAGGGAGCGATGGATGGAGGGATGGAGAGCAGAAAGACGATATGACCGAGTAGACATCTGAAACTTTTGCGTTGAAGTCATTCATGTCGTTGAAGGAAGCCATCGAAGATAAGAGAGGATCGAGGACTCCTGCACCACATTCATTCTTCTCCTCCTCCAGGTGCTGCTGCTGCTGTCCCTTCTCTTCCTCCCTTTCATTTCTCTTCCTCCTCATACTTCTCCTCCTCATCTCTGGCAAACTTCACATCCCCTTTTGCACTCTCTCACCGTTGATCCTCGCTGCCTTGGCTTGACGCTCCTGCTCTTCTTGGATCCTCTTCCTGTTCTCCTCTTTCTCTCTTGTCACCTGCATCCCGTCACCTCCTCCTCCTCCTCCTCACCAAGTCTCACGGTGGAGATGAACTCGTCGAGTAGGACCTGAGACCCTGAGAGTCAGATGTGCGAGAGAAGGGGAGAGAGGAAGGGAGGGAGGGGAGGGGAGGGGGAGGGGAGGGGAGGGGAGGGGAGGGGAGGGGACGAGTGGGAGGGAGGGTGGAGGGAGGGAGAGGAGGGAGGGAGGGAGGGGAGGGGAGGGG
>NW_005434657.1:636756-639406 GCF_000315625.1 Guillardia theta CCMP2712
GAGGGACATGGGAGGGAGGGAGGGAGGGAGGGAGGGACATGGGAGGGAGGGAGATAATCAGGAGCAGCTGTTTGTGTACAGCAATCACGATGTTGACTAGCACGACCTGCCGGTGAATCAGAGAGGATCCGAGAAGGAGGAGGGAGTGAGGAGGGAGGAAGAGAGAGGGAGGAGGAAATTTACCCCAGCGATGAGCACGTAGGAGATGAAGAAGAAGGCGACCTGAAGCGAACAATAATTCAACATGCTGCTTGCCCTGCTTCCTTCTTTCACCCCTTCCTCTCCTCCTTCTCCTCACCAATCTGTCAATCTTCCCGTCGATGAAGAGCGTTCGAGTCACTGACGATGCCCAGCTGTCGCCGGTCACGATCTTCAAGCTTGTCAAAGTCACCCTGTCATTGGAGCTTTGGAGCACCTGGAACATGGTGAAGAGGGAGGCGCTGAAGGTGCCGAAGAACTGCGGCTGTATGTCGCCGAAGAGGTGGGTGGCGAGGACGGCGTAGACGCAGGTGATGAGCAGCTGGATCATGAAGGCGTTGGCCAGTGGGATGAGAGCAGCCCCGAGGGCCCCCATGATGCGGTTGAGGTCGTGAAGCCCCTTGAAGATGCGGATGACGCGGAACATGCGGAGGGTGCGGAAGAGGGAGACGTAGCGGAGGGTCTTGGAGTAGATGACGTAGGAAAGGATGGAGAGGCAGACGATGAAGACCTCGAAGACGTTCCACATGTTGGAGTAGAAGGGCCTGAAGAAGTCGGAAGAGCGCGAGAACAGATTGACGGCCAGCTCCTGCCGGTGTCAAGTCAGGAGGGAGGAGGAAGAGGGCGAGGGCGAGGAAGTGGTGGTGAAGGAGAGGAGGAAGAAGAGGAGGAGGAAAATAAGGACAGGGAGAGTGAGGAAGCGAAGGCAGACTGCAATGGCCTTACAAAGGCGAAGAAAAGCTGATCATATAGGTCAGCACGAGCAGCAGAGGAGGGGAGAGGTACCGTGATGACGAAGTTGAGGGTGGAGAGGATCTGAAATCTGTTGTCCGACTCGTCTGGCTGGAGTTCAGCCTGCACGCAGTCGATGGAGAAACTGGCGATGATGGAGAAAGCGATGATGGCTTGTACCATCATCGACTCGTAGAGCTGCAGCGTCTTGAACCTGAACCAGATGAACTTGTTCCCCCCGTACTCGCTCAGCTCGTGCGCCCTCTTCCTCTTCAGCTGCTCCTCTCGCACCGCGTGCTGCAGCGTCAGGCACCACGACGTCACCTCCTCCTCCGTCGAGGCGCTGAACACGTAGGACCGCCCGCTGTTTCTCCCCTCGGGCAGAGTTTGAATCACGAAAGAAACCTCGTCCTCCGCTCCGCTGTCGTCGTCCACCTCCTTGACAAATGCGATCTCATGCAGGGGGATCCAGTCAGCGACGCTGTCTGACGCTCCCAGTCAGCGACGCTGTCTGACGCTCCCTGCAGGAGTGCGAGGTGCTCGAGGCAGAGCACGAGATGCTGCTCGTGCCAGCTGACCAGCGCTGCCACCTCCTTCTTGAGGAGGCGACCATGCTTGATCCACTGCTGGGATGGGGGCAGGACGAACTTCTGCTCGGCATCCTCTGCTGTCACGGTGATGGTCCCCAGGTCCTTGGAGCCCAGATCCTCTACCTCCCCCATCAACTTGCACTGCGTCACTCTCTTCTCCACTATCCATTGAATCTCCGTCTCATAGCGCCCAAGGAAGTCGTGCTTTGACAGCTCCTGCACGTTGTCCTTGTCGATGTCGTAAATTTCGAACAAGATCTGCTGACTCAGCGAGGGGACGTAGTCGACTTCTATCTTCTTCTTGAACCTGCCGACTGCCGTCACTCTCCCTCCTTCCTTAGCGGTCACATGAGCACCTGGGGTTGAGGTTGTTCTTTATCCTCTCCGTCCTCCCAATCTGCGACAGCGTCGCTCAGTGAGAGTGACTTGCGGGGATCACGATCACCTCCTTCCAGATCCCTTTCTTGTTCTTCGTGTATACCTTTGTTGTATCACCACCTGCTGCACAAGGAGAGAGAGAGGTTGGAGCTCACCACACAGGATGGATCCGATTTGGAGAGGAAATCTTTGTTGACCAGGTTGCTGGAGTCTTTGTCATCCTCATCACTCATCAGCCTCCTTCGACTCACTCGCACTGGATGGTGAGAAGGAGAGCAACCGACCTCCCCGATGACCCTTCCCCATGTTGCTCTCCTCCTCCTCCATTCGTGGCCTCGAGCTCAGACTCGCGCCTTTCTGCAGCAACGGGAGGCATTTGCCTGCAAACATTCTAGTGACTGTCTTCCTGCACCCTCTGCTTGGCCTCGCGGTGAGAAGGGAGGGAACGTAAAGGGTGAGGAAATTCAAACGAGACATCTATGATACAAAACTGGACCAGAGACATTGAGTGGGAATGGGGGGAGACAGGTGAGCCATGGCGAAGGATAAAACTGATCCTTGGGAAAGAAAGTGGGCAAACGGAAATGAACGGTAGGTAGGTAGGTAGGTAGGGGAAGGAGGGAGGGAGGGAGGGAGGGAAGGGAAGGGAGGGAGGGAGGGAGGGAGGGAGGGAGGGAGGGAAGGGAGGGAGGGAGGGAGGGAGGGAGGGAGGGAGGGAGGGAGGGAAGGGAGGGAGGGAGGGAAGGGAGGGA
>NW_005434657.1:641665-649281 GCF_000315625.1 Guillardia theta CCMP2712
GGGAGGGAGGGAGGGAGGAAGGGAGGGAGGGAGTGAGAGGCTGAGAGCGATATTGACATTCCGTGGATGAGGATCTTATTCTAGGGAGGGGTGTTCTATTTTCATGTACGGGTTCAAGACGGTGCATTATTCTCTATCTCAGTAGGGTGGGGTACTCATTTCAGGGGGTGGGGTGGTGGCAGTAAGGAAATCGTCGGGAATGAACTTGCCAATGATGATTCAGACACTCACCCCACCCACCCCCTCCTCCCCCACCCCTCCCCACCACCCCTCCCACACCCCCTATCCATCCCCACCCTGTCCGACGAGTTTTGACCCCCCCCTCCTGCGCCATACCGTACCCCTCATACAACCTTCCGACTACCTACCCATGGACCGTACTAGAGCAGGTGTCATCTCTACCCTGGTACTGACCACCCCTACCCCATCGGACTCTGACCACTCCTCATTCCGACGATCACCCCTGCGCTACCCCACCCCACCCCCTGTCATCCCACGTCTTGACCCGGATCTCCACAAACTCTCCTTCAGTCAATTTGTTTACTCAACAATTTCTCACCACCCCCTAATTCCCCTCTAAAATCACCGGTACTTGCAGGCCGATTGATAGTACTGTATCAGTAAGTTTACAAGAAGTCTATTTTCCACAGTACCGGTGCATTATCCATGGAATCGCTGTGAAAACGAGGGGTACTTTCAACCCCCACCGAAGCGATTATAATCAGCTTTTCCGATGACGTTCGCAAGGATTCACTGAGATCGGCCGGGCCCGCCCGATCGGACTGCCGGGGCCCCGTCACTGAGTAATGAGACCGTGTGCTGTATGAGTGCTCCAAGGAATGCAAGGAGGGCAAGCTAGAAGGGGAGGGGAGGGCAGGAGGGTCAGGAACGAGGAGGGCAGATGACGTCATGCGGCAGCAGAAACGACGACGAGTAGACGGGGATTCAGACAAGTCTGAGCGTTTGAGACTCAAGTGATTTCAATCGATCCATAACAATACCTCCCTGACGTTTGTGAAGCCGCTCACAAGAGTAACAGCGTTTCTAGGCTGATCTGAGGCGCTGCAATGCATTCAGCTTGAAATCAGAGATGGCAGCAGAGGGTGACGGTAAGATGAAAGACCACCATGATACGCCACTGATGTGAGCCTCAGACGCTGAAGTTGAAGACATCGAGAATGTGATAAAATTGTCTCCACTCTTCATGCTGATCATTTTGAATTTGCAGGAAGATGACGAGGAAGAGGGAAAGGCAGTTCACTTTGAGAAGGTGAGAGCACTAGCAAGATCTAGCTCGCTGCTGCTGGTTTGTATTGAGGAGCTCTGGTTGTCCTGTCTTGCAGCTCGAGGTCATCGAGCCACAGAAAGACACTGCGAGTGCCTCTGTGGCTCGATCCTCGAAGCACAAGAAGAGCATGCTTCTCTTCGGCATGGTACCCCATCCTTGTCTCGAGCTCACTGCACGCAGCTGCTTGTCAGCCGATGACGGTCACAGAGACTTGACGAGGATGCGCAGAAACAGGCCGCCCTCCCCAAGGTTGATCCCTTCATGCCGGGCGCTCAGATGCTTCACGTCGACCCCCTTGTGGTGAGTGAGGAGGCTGAAAGAGAGAGAGAGTTGAGTGACGCTGCTGCCAGTCGTCGAAGCCCAAGAAGAGGACGGAGAGGATCATCGGTTCTCTTGCCCTCGCCCACTCGTCGATCTCACTCGTCGAACGGCAGGGAAGAGGGGTTGTCAGCCTGAGACTGGAGCTCGAGTCTGGTTGGCCTTGGGGTGTCGCGGCCTTGGGGTGAGAGGAGCTTGCCTGTGCGCTGGAGGCTCGCTGACGTGGCACTGCAGGTGGAGGGGGAGGAAGGGATCGGTGAGTTCTGCTCGGGGCAAGGAAGGGGAGTAGTGATCGTTTCCGCGCAGGAACCATAGAGGAGGTGCTCGAGGAAGGGGAGTGCATGGTCGGGCTTATAGTGAGTGTACTGCCTTGTCTGAGACCTGGCAGGTTCGTTGGGACTCCTCTGGCCTCGCACACACATACATGTGCGGCAAGTGAGTTGCTCCTCCTCCTCCTCCCCCCCCCCCCCCCCCCCGCGTTCAGCCTCACTCCGCAACGCCTCCAGGTTCAGCGTCTACCATCTCGCAGTGTTCGACTACCTGGAGCAGAAGTCCTGGATGCTCTTGAAGCATGAGGTACCCCCGTGCTCCTGGTCCTCCGTTAGCTCAACCCATTCGGTCAGCACAACTTCAAACAAGGAAACGCTGGGAAAGTGAGATAGGAATGACATATGTGACGCTGCCGGCTGACAGTTCACCAGCCTCCTCCGATCGAGCGGCAGAAGGAGCTGGAGACGTTGCTGGGGTGCGGCTGAGAGGAGGTTTACAGGGGAAGTCAAGCTGACTCTGAGCAGATATCGGATGGAGGAGCAGCTGAGCAAGCGAGTCTCCTACCAGCGGAAACAGTGCCTGCTGCAGTGAGAGCGTCAGAGCGTGAGAGCGTGAGAGAGAGCGTGACAGTGAGAGAGAGCGAGAGAGAGAGAGAGAGAGAGAGAGAGAGGGGGCTGATGGAGCTGCTTGATGTTGTAGTTGTGTCTGTAGATGGTTTGAGTTGTTGTTATTGTTGTATTGATGTTGTTCATTCTGATCTAGTTGTCTGTAAATGTCTTAGCCTCGGAAGTGAAACTCTCACCGAACAAAAGAAGCAGCTACGAGCTAGGAAGGACGGAGATTTCAAGTCCACCTCAGAGATGAATAAGGACAGGAGCAGAGGCAGCAACTTTCTCCTACTCCTCCTACTAGAGGCCGTCATGGTTCTGATCTTAGCCATCCACCACCCCTACCCCCATTTTGACCGCCATTACTACCAAATTACCCTCGATATTCCATAGCAAACAAGGGGTGATCAATTGGTGTCTAGGGGGTGGGGTCTGTGCAGCTGACACAAAATAGAAGTGGCAGGGATGAGAGGAGAGGAGATCAGAGGAATGGCGAAGGAGAAGAGAGATGGTGGGGAGGGGAGACGGAGATTGGATGAGCTCAGGAGAACAGACTAGCGGGAATGAAGAAGAGGACCGGAAGAAGAAGAGCCGAGGCCGGGATTTAGAGTTTGTTAGGACAAGAACGTAGAAGAGAAAAGAGATATGATGCTATGATGAGGTAAAGATGCAGAAGGATGGTTAGATTGATCATGAGATGTTTTGGTGGGGAATGATGTCCTGGAGGAAAGAATTTGAGGCCGCCCGAAGCTGAGCAAGAGAGCTTGCGTGGGATTTGGGGGAGGGAGTCAGGGGAGGGAGTCACAGTCTAAAGAGTTAGAGAATTGAATCAAGGAACAACACGTCATGAGGCAGGAGGAGAATGTCAGAGGAGATCTGAGGTGTTAAACTCCACAAGATAAGACGGGAAAGAAGTTGAACGTGAGGTTGTGTGCAAGACGAGGTAAGGAGAGGCTGCAAATTTGGTGAAGTGGAGTGTATGCAGAGGAGGAGAAGAGTAGGAGATGATGAGAAGACAAACTTGCAAACAAGCCAAGATAGTAAATAGTAGGAGCGAAACAGAGAGAGAGGTGTAATTGTGCGCATGTTTGGTCTGATTCTTAATGTTCAGATCCCCAGACCTCATCGCATGAAGTCTGTGATAGCACGGATCGATCGTTCAAGGTAGATGCTGAGCTGGTCGCTGTGAGCTTTTGGACGCGGAGCTTCCTAGCATGTTATAAGTGGAAGTCTCCCAGTCAGTATGTGTGCCTGTAACTAGACGCGTCGGGCATGCAGGACTTGCAGCAAGAAAGCGGCAGCCGCGACTTTTCTTCGTTTCATGATCATGGGAGAACAGAAGGACTGAGAACTGAAGCTCAGGAGGAAAGTTCCAGCTCGCGGCAGCTTGACGGTGCCATGTCGGTCCAGGCGCACAGCAGCAGCAGCAGCCCACCCACTGAGGCAGGACAGGCAGCAAGGGAGGCGAACGGAGAGCGGACGTCAGATGTTGGTTCAAGTTCGCAAGACAATGCTCCTTCCCCTCCTGTGAACCACTTCTCCTCGAACGCTGGTAACTCATCGCACTCGCACAACTTTGGGTCGCAGTCGAAGCGACCGAGAGCCAACGCGCATGAGGCCGACAATGAAAGAAGCGAAAGAAACGGCAGCAAGCATCTGCAGAAGCGGTCCCTCAGTGAAGCAATTGCTATATGGAATCGTGGCCAGAGGTCTAGCCGTCCAGCCCAGAGCAACGGGAACATCGAAAGTTGGCTGCTGTACCTGCCTGACGTTCTGCTCCATCGCATCTACCTCTCGGCGCCTGAGATGGTCTCGACGCACACCGCTGTCTGCAAGTAAAGCCTCCTCGTGCCCTCCGTCTCCTTGTGACTTATCAGCGTTGCAGGCGTTTCCGCGAAGACTTGTGCAAGGCGCATGTGAGCCTCGAGGGAGGAGGAAGGGGGAGGAGAGGAGGAGGAGGGAGCGGGCTGTGGGGGACTTCTAATTCGCTCGCAGTTGGTGCACTTGAAGCTGCGGTCTTTCTCGAGCGAGAAGGGGCAGGCAGACAGTCTGAAGCGATTCGACGGAGAAGTGTCGGTGTACGTCAAGGACTCTCTGGGACGGTGAGGCGGAAGGCAGGGAGGCAGGGAGGCAGGGAGGCAGGGAGGCAGGGAGGCAGGGAGGCAGGGAGGAGGTGGGCAGCACTGAAAGCACTGTCAGGTTTCAAGTGTGTCGGGGCTTGTTGGAGCTGCTCAAGGGCGGTTGGCCGAACCTGACGGGCCTGAACCTCGAGAGCAACAGGATCCAGCTGGACAACTTGACGCAGCTCACTGACCTCCTACACGGATGTCCCAACCTCAAGTCCCTCGAGATCGGCGACAACAAGGTCGAGTACTAGAGCACCTCCTCCCCCCCCCCCTCGCCGCCTCTGGTCTCACCCGTTCGCAGCTCGGGGTCGACGGGATCAGATCGCTTGTTTCACCGCAGGACCTGTAAGACTCGGGGGTGAGGCTGCTGACTCACTGAGCTGATCCTCAGCTACACCAACTTGACAACCCTCGATGTCAAGGAGAACGAGCTGCGAGTTCAAGGTCCCCACCCTTACCCTCCTCTTTGCCCTCACCTTCCCAGCAGGATCCCTGCTGCTGTCCGCGAGACTCCAGACCTGCACAAGGCTGACGCACCTCGACGTCTCCGACAACCAGCTGGGGCTACAGGTAGAGGCTCATAGAGGCTCCTCTTCCTCGAGGCTCCTTCCCCCGCAGCTGCTGATGGCAGCGCAGGGCATCCGACATCTGACGCGCGCGTTGGAGCCTGGACATCTCTCACGCCTCGCGGTCACACGCGCTGAGGTCTCGCCATCCTCCTCACCTGCTCGCAGACCCTCAACCTCTCCCGCAATCAGCTCGACTTCGAGAGCATCGAGGTCCTCGCCCGCGGCCTTCAGGTGCTGGTCCCTCCTCCTACATTCTCTCGCTTCCTGCTGCTGCTGCTGCTGCTGCTGCTGACAGGCTGGCAGCACAATTCTTCGCTCACCTCCCTGTCGCTCGGAAACAACAAGGTGGATGAGAGTAGGAGAGAGAGAGCTCATCGCAGCTGCAGGAGTTCGGGCCGGTCGGAGCAAGGATGCTGGGGCCTGTGCTGAAGGCGAATACTCTCCTGACGCATCTTGACCTTCAAGTGAGCAGCGAGAAGAAAAGAAGAGCCGGGGGAAGGAGAGGGAGCGGGAGATTAAGGGAGGAGAGGGGAGCAGTACGGGACAAAGTGAAAAGGAAGGGAGGACAACAAGGGAGGGAGGGAGGGGGGGAGGGAGGGAGGGAGGGAGCTTACAGCAGCTCTCAGGTATCTCAATACTCTTGGCGAGAAAGGCGCCGTGATGGTTGGGATCGCTCTTGCAAGATGCACAGACCTGAGGCGACTCGATTTAGGTGAGCGAATTGCCTCACCGCCATGCTGCTCCTTGTGACACCCGACAGGTCTCAACAACTTGGCGGCAACAGGAGGGATGGCAGTCATGCAGTGGCTCCCCAACTTCACCAGCCTGCGGCATCTCAACCTCGCGTTCAACGACATTCCTGGTGCTTCCTCCACACACACACCTTCCCCTCCCCCTCCCCCTCCCCCTCCTCGTCCTCCTGCTCATCTTCCTTCTTGCCACTATCGTCTACCTCTACGTCTTGTCTCCTCTCCTGTTTTCTTACGTCATATCCAGGCGCAGTGACCAAGAAGATCCGCTCGATCGCTCATTCACGTTGCGAGTGCGTCTTCTACAAGATCTGAGGAAATGTTGCTCCGGTTGAGGAGGAGGAGGAGGAGGAGGAGGGGGAAGAGGAGGCGAGAGGCAGGGTTGGTTCATTACAGCAGTTGCTCAGCTTATTTTTGGTTTGGTGCGGGTGGGGGCGAGGAAGGAGTAGATGGAGACGCACCCGACGGCTGCGATGGTCACCAGCACCTGCCACGAGGTCAGCGGGAGGAGGAGGGGGAGGAGCAGACCAGGCCCCAGTCGAAGGGCGCGTTGTGAACAGGATGCATGCAGCTGCTGAGCAAGAGAAGCTCCTGCAACGAGTGAGAAGAGAAACAGAGGAGGGGGGACGGGGGAGAGCGAAAGAGAGGGAGCGGGGAAAGAGAAAAGAGGTTTGGGGGGAAGGGGGGGGAGAGGAGAAGGATGGGCGAGCCTACTTGAGTATGCCGAGCAAGATTGCGAAAATGTCGAGCGTTTCTAAGTGCACTGTGAACGTTGGGAAGAGCGCTCTGAAAGTCGAGCCGATGGACCTGCGGCCAGGGTGAAGACGAGGGGAGGAGGAGGAGGAGGAGAAAAAGAGAGGAGGTAGGAGAGGAGGAGTGGAGGTAGTGGATGTGCAAGTCTCACATCAGCGATCGCTTTCTTCCAGCTGAGCTTGACAGCGACGTGGAGCTGCTGCAGCGTCACGACACGAGAGCAAGAGAAGGTCAGAACCTGAACGAGTCGATCATGCGGAACCGCCGCAGCGACCTGACGAGGAGGTGGAGGAGGAGGAGGAGAAGGAGAAGGAGGAGGAGGAGTCAGTACTTGTCAACTTAAGTTTGACTTCACCTCCAGGTTGTCAAGGTTCGTCGACGTTCCTTGGAGGATCTCAACCCCCTCGTTCACCAGCTGGGTCCTCGTCAGCTCAGCCCCAGCTGGAGAATTTCACTTTCAACCTCCAGCGAGTCGCGCAGGGCAGCAGCGACGTAGTGGCGATGAGCAGAGTCAACATGGAGGAGGGAGAAGTTGGCCCAGCGAGGCGAAGAATGCGCCAGAGGACTTGCGACTCGTCATGCTCCAACACAACCACAACCTCCTCCCCCCCCCTCCTCCTATTCCTCCCCCCTCTCCTCGTCCACTACCACTACAAGCTGGAGGTTGCCCGTGAGCTCCTCCTGCTGGGGCTGAGTTGGAGAGACCAGAGCTGGTGCTGCGGGGAGGTTGAGATGCTCCTCGGCAAGTTGCAGGTGCATTGAGAAGGACGGCGTGGGAGGCGCATCACTCGTTGGACCGTCACATCCTCTCCTCCTCTCCTCTCCCTGAGTTTCTCCTCCTCCGATCTTCTTCTCACCTGCCAGTTGCTGAACTGTAGCTGCTAGAAGGCTCGCAGAGGGTTGCGCATGTTCCAGATTATGACCTGCTCCTCGTC
>NW_005434657.1:649381-655889 GCF_000315625.1 Guillardia theta CCMP2712
TTATCGATGAACACGGGGAGAGGAGCATCCATAGAGAACAAGAAGATGGGGATGTCGCGCTTGTTCACTCCAAACTCTCCGTCTCCTCCTCCCTCTCTTGCGCCCTCAGAGCCCGAGAGATGGTCGTGCAGCAGCTGCAGATGTTTCTGGAGGACCTGCAACACTCTTCTCATCTTGCGCCTCCTCTTCCTCCTCGCTCCCCCCCCTTCGTCTCCTCGCCGTCTTCCCTCTTCCTCCTCCTTCGCACAACCTGAGAGTCGAGGTACATCCTCTTCGTCGCCACAAACCGTCCGTCAACCTGCTGTGAGCTCAGGAATGCACTCCTCCTCCTCTTCGTCTCGTCCTCCTCCACCACCACCACCATCTCCTCGTCCTCGTCCTCGTCCTCCTCTACGTCCTCCTCCTCTCACCTTGAGAGTTGCAACAACAGCTGCTCGTAGAGCATTTGCATATGCGACAGCCTGAGATGTGTCACTTCCTTGTCCTGCTGCTCATCTCTCCTCCTCGTCCTCCTTCCACCCTCAACTTCGCTTCCTCCATCCTTCAACTTACCAGCGCCTGGTCTTCCGCCATGGAATACTTGTGCAGTACGAAGTTGTACTTCTGTCGGGGTAGCCTGACCTTGTCGTCAACTTCTTTCTTCCTGTTCTTCTCCTCCCACCTGAAGGCTTCCAGCTCCGACTGAAACTTCGAGTAGTCGAAGTGCTGCTTCCCCTCCGGCTGTCGCATCGTCAGCGAGCGACTCCCTCCTCCCTCCCCTTCCGTTGCTCCTCCTCCTGATCCTCCTCCTCACCTTGTACGTGTTGTGGTTTGTGATGAGGTAGACGTGGAAGTGGATGTTGGCAGCGTAGGGGGCAGGAGCAGCGGAGGCAGGGGGCGTGAAGAGCTGCCGCTGAGTCGACTGGATGATGCTTCCGAGCTTAGCGAACATGCTGAAACAAGAGTCAAGAGGAGGAGAAGAGGGGAAGGAAGGGAAGGAGGGGAAGGAAGGGATCAGAGCGAAGGGGGGGGAGGGGAGGGGAACCTGTGCTGGACGAGGGAGATGTTGGCACCCTCGTGGGGTCCTCCTGCTCTCAAGGGTCACTGGGTAGAAGAGGGGAGGAGGGGAACCTGTGATGAAGCTCAAGTGCTGCATGGTCTCCTCGTCCGACTCCGTCTCCACCCTGATGGACGACAAGGAGAAGACGAGGAGGAGGCGAGAGGAGGAGAAGACGAGGAGGAGGCGAGAGGAGGAGAAGCGTCAGCGCTAGTGGCGAGGAGGAGCGCAAGGTATACTTGGCGTGTGTCTTGATGAAAGCCTCAACAGCTGAGAGTTTGTGCCGAAGCTCAGTGCATGTGCTCCCCTGCCGACGGGAGTTAGAGAGGAGGAGGAGGAGGAGGAGGAGGAGGAGGAGGAGGAGGAGACCTGGTCTTTACCACCATCGTTGTGGCATTGTTGGTTGAGGAAAACAAGGAGCATCTTCTTCTCTTCCTGCCGGTTCATTTTCATCTTCTAGTCTCCTTTCATCGTCGCATCTCCTCACCATCAGCTTCTCGATGCCATGCTCCCGCACCTGCCGATGAATCTTGTTCACGTACGCTGGATCCTTCCACTGCCCTCCCGCCTGCAATTCACGTCAGTCCACTGCCTGGTCCTCGCCCCCCCCCCCCCCCCCCACCCCCCCGGGTCTTCCTCTCCTCCTCCTCAAGCGCATCACCGTGAAGTCCGTCGCCGCCTCCTTCAAGGAGATGATGTCCGGAATCGTCCGGAAGCTCCTCACCCCTTTACCTGCCACACGGTGAGGGCTCAAGGAGGTGAGTGGGAGGAGGGGGGGGGGGAGGAGGAAGCTCGTTACCTCCTACTATCGGCCCCCACTCGAAGGGACCGGAGGAGAAGTCAATGAAGGCGAACCGATGGCGAGAGATCCAGTTGTCCACTAGACAGTCTTCCTTGACGTGCTTGTCCTGAGCAACAGCGCGGATGTATTCCCTAACGAGGTCCAGGTGAGGAGGAACAAGAACAAGAAGAGGAGAGAAGAATGAGGAAGGATGGACGGGGGACGATGCCGATGACGATGACGATGGCGATGATATCGTCAGTGGGGAAGAGGAGGACAGGCAGGGGGGTGGGGAGAGGAGGAGGAACCTATCGTCTTCTGAGCGAGACTGCAGGAGTCGGGTGGCCATAACCTCGAACATCATGTCGGGGGGCAGTTGCTTTCCTTTCTGAGTGCCATACAGTGTCCGCAGCTCCTGCAAGCGCACCAGCATGAGAGGCGGAAGGGAGGAAGGCAAGGAGTGGACAAGAATCGTTGAGGCGAGAGGGATCGTGGGATGGGACGGGGCAGGGCAGAACCTTGTCATAGGCTTGCTCCAGCTCCTCGTCATCAGCATCTTCAACTTCCTCCGCCGGGTGTCGCTGCGGATGGAAAAAGTTACGAACCAACGATGTCGAGGTTGAGCAGGGGAGGAGGAGGAGAGAGAAGAAAGAGGTTGAGAATGGGAGGAGGAGGAGAGGAGAGAAGAAAGAGGTTGAGCAGGGGAGGTGGAGAGAGAAGAACGAGGTTGAGAATGGGAGGTGGAGGAGAGGAGGGAAGAAAGAAAAGAACGAGGAGGAGGGAAGTCACCTTCCAGTAGCTGAGGTCATGCAGCGCCTGCTTGTAGATGGCAGCCCATGCTTGGCTCAGATCTCGCATGTCTTTGAACTTGGGTCGCCCCCGAGAGTGAAGTTTCTCTGCTCCTCGGGTCTCGGGATGGATCTCTCCCTCATGATTTCGCGTCTTCACATTCTCTCGCGACTTGTCCTCCACCTTCTTGTTCAGCTCCCTCCTCTTCTCCTCCAGCTCCTCCTCAGACGTGCTGCCGTGCCCAGGGATGGTTCGGATGTGAGCGTGGAGGGAGTGAACATCCTCCTTGAGCTGATCGGACATTCGCAGGATGGGCCTCACCTTGTCTCGCCCCATCAGCTGCTCCAGCAGCGTCGCGTTCTCGTGCATGCGGTCGAGCTCGGCCTGCGAGAAGCCATAGCGGTACCCATAGTTGAAGTCCGGGTACGGCAGCTTCGGGTTCATCAGGAAGAGCGTGTAGGAGCCGTTGAGCCGCAGAGTGTCGACGAGGTCGGTCAGCGCGTTCTCGACGGGAACGATGTCGACCTGGTGCATGTCCTGCGACGTCCACGAGATGGCCGGGCCCTCCTGCCATGGGTCTTCCGGTCGCGCGTTGTCCCAGATGAGAGACTCGATCACCGAGTTCACGTCCTCGTGCAGCTCGAGCACGCGCAGGTGGTACTTGAAGTAGACGTGAGACGGCTGGGGGGCGGAGGAGTCGGAGGATTCGGAGGAGGGGACAAAGGAGTGAGGAAGGGTCTGCTGCATATGCTCGAACCATGGACGCAACGTGCGCTCAGCGAGGTTCAGCTTGTAGTGCCCATCCCCCGCGAAACCTAGGAACACAACGTTGAGGTCGACGGGGACTGTCAGGTAGGGCTCCTTCTTCAGCCCGTTGTACTTGGCCAGGTCGTTTGCCTCCAGCCATCGCTGCTTTGAAGCCGCGGCTCTCGACAGGCTCGCGTGCAGCTCCTCCTGCAACCGCGCCACCTCCTGCAGCGGGAGCTCCGACAGTCGCAGTGAGTGCGCTGCCTTCTCCATCACCCTTCGCATCCCTCCCACCACATCCTCCAACCGCAGCCCTGTGATCTCTGTGTTGGCTCCAGTTCCGCTCGTCTCTTTGGTGTGCGTCCCAGGGATCAGAGCGAGAGCAAGGAGGCAAGACAGCAGGAATGTCGTCCTCAACATGCCTGTCGACAGTTCCAGCTTCTTCCTTCCTCTGTAAACCTACACCATCAGCCGTTAGCACACCATCAGTCTCCTCAAACATCCCATGCGGCATTGGCGCCAGCTCCGCTCCTTTCCTACTAGTCTCGACTAGCTGCAGCTGCTCCTACTCTTCTTGTCTGTGCTGATGTCGCTGTCATCGCCTCTCTCATGCCGACTGAACATCATAGCGGCAGTTCTCCCTCTCCCTTCGCTCCTCTCTCCTCCCCCTCCCCTCCCTTCGCTCCACTCGCCATTTCCCTCTGACGCGTCCAGTAGCAGGAGATGCTGGAACCCCGGGGGGTACTAAAGGGAAATCGGCAGGGTGGGGGTGCAAATGGCCAGGCTGAGCACGGGAAAAGGGTGGGGTATCAGACATATGGAGAGGGGGGATACGAAGTACAGAGGGGGTAGGGGTGGGCGGGTGGATAGAAGCTGAGGCCGGGATGGAGGAGAACGACGAGAGCTCATGGCAGGGGAGGACGCGGAAGATGATGCGATGGATGAATCCCATGCTGCTCCTCGTGGGGAAGGTGAGAGATGGCGATGATGTTGATGGCTCAGAGGCGGCAGGACATGGGGGTAGAGGATGAGGGAGGGACGATGGCTGAAGACGAAAAGTGGAGGAGGAGTGGTTGGAGCGAAGATGCTGATGAAGCGTTGGCAGGAGGAAGCTGATGCAGCGAAGGCCAAGATCGAGAGATTCAAGGCTGGCGACGCGCAGGGACTGTCATCGGATGAGCTGCGGAGGGCCAAGACGATCGTCGAGGCTGTGCTCCACCCTGATACCCAGGAGCCCATCCCGGCTCCGTTTCGTGTCGCAGCCTTCGGCCCTGCCAACATTCCCATCTGTGCGGGAATGCTCATGATGCCTCAGACGCGCTTCAATGTTGTCTTCTGGCAGTGGGTGAACCAGAGTTACAACGCTGGGTTCAACTACAGCAACAGGTCCAAAGCCTCCTCCTCCTTCCGCCCTCTCCTCTCGTACCCTCCTCCTCATGTTCGATCCCTTTCCTCCTCCTCCTCCTTCTCCTCCTGCTCCTGCTCCTGCTCCTGCTCCTGCTCCTGCTCCTTCTCCAGCTGAGTTTGTGTCAGGAATGCCAACAGCGACCTCAGCAACGAGAAGCTTGCCGCCATCTACCTCGGGGCAACCACCATCTCCTGCGGCATCGCCTTGGGTCTGGGGGAGGCGCTCAAGAAGCTTCCGCTGACTCCCAGCGTCTCCTCCTCCCTCTTCAAGCTCGTGCCCTACATGGCGGTGGCTGGCTCCAACGTCTTCAACCTCGTCTCCATGCGCAGCAGCGAGCTCGCTACCGGCATCCCCGTCAAGGACAAAGACGGCCGCGTGCTCGGGCTCTCCAAGGAGGCAGGCAAGAGCGCCATCCTGCAAGGAGCCATCACGAGGGTCGTCATCCCCGCCCCCGTCCTCCTCTTCCCTCCCATCATCATGCGCTTCATCGACCAGGCCAAGCTCCCGCCCAGGATCCGCCCAGCAGCCGAGCTGTTTGTCATCGTGGCGTCTGTGTTTGGGGCGCTGCCATGCGCCATCGGCTTGTTCCCTCAAGAGTCTTCGGTGCCGGTGAGCCGAGTGGAGAGAGAGTTCCAAGGGCTCAAGACCAAGGACGGGGAGGAAGTGAAGCAAGTCTTCTTCAACCGAGGCGTCTGATGCCTCCTGTAGCTCGAGAGGTCCTCTCCTTCACTTCCTCTCCCTCCCCTCCCCCCTCCCCCTCTCGCTCCTCCTCCTCCTGCCCTCTTCATCTCATCTCCTTCACACCATGAAACTTTCGGCATCAAGAGATATTCATCTGTTATTAGTTGTTTCGGATCCTGCAATGAAACGCTGGGCTGTGATCGTCTCGCTTCTTCTCCTCCTCCTCCTCCTCCTCCTCCTCTCTTTCGCGTCTCCTTCTCTCTCGCTCTCCTCCTTCCCCCCATGCTACTCCCCTCCCCTCTCCCTCCCCCGCAAAAAAAACCACTCCCCCCTCCCACCCCTCCCCCCCGCCCCCCCCCGCCACCGCCGTTCCTTCCCCCCTCCCTCGCTCTTGACCTCACCCCCCCCCCTTCCTCCCTCCATCCCCCTTGTCGCTGTGCGCGCATGCCTCATGCTCTGTCGCTCTCCAGCTGCTCTTTGCTTCTGCTCGCGCTCCTCGGCTCCGCGAGCTGCTGGCGTGTCGTGCGATGGAGGCCTCCTCGCAAGGTGGCGACGAGCATGAGCTGCCAGCGAGGGTCGAGGAGGAGCCTCTTGAGCTTCGCGCTCGTCCCCCTGCTGGCTGAGCAGCCCAGGTACGAGGACATTGCTCGGAGGACGCGTGACCAAGGTAACGCCATGACGTAAGTGCGCGGCTGAACCTCCTCAGTCAGCATGCAAGAGGAGAACCGCTTCTTGTCGGAGCCAGTGGGATGGCCGGCATGGATGGAGGGGACATGGAAGGTAAGGAGTGGCGAGGAGGAGGCGAGATGAGGCGAATGTCAGGTGAGAGACGAGGAGGAAGGACAGATCGGGGAGCAGGCGCCAGTCATCAGGCAAGAGAAGTTCATCAAGTCTCGAGGTCGTGGGGGCAACGAGCGCGTGATCGAAGCCAAAGACGAGAACTTCAAGGACGACGTAACAATTCCTCTCCCTCTCCCTCCCACTCCCACTCCCAATCCCTCTCCCTCCCCCTCCCCCTCCCTCTCCCTCCCTCCCCCTCCTCCTCTCCCTCTCCCTCTCCCTCCCC
>NW_005434657.1:655989-658403 GCF_000315625.1 Guillardia theta CCMP2712
TCCCCTCCTCCCTCCTCCCCTCCCCTCCCCCCTCCTCCCTCCCTCTCCCCGTCTCCTCCTCCTCTCCTTCTCACCTAGCCCCCAGCTGCAAGTCCGCCACAACCTTCCCGTGGTAGCTTCCCTCTACGACCCGCTCAAGGACCCCACGCGTGTTGTGCTGCAGCTGAGCAGCGAGGAGAAGGTGCTGCCAGGCCTGAGCCCCAGCGACCTCAGCGATGGCAGGGGAGGATGTGCATGGCGGTGGGTGCTGTGGTCGGACGGTGCGAGCGACGAGAAATCTTCCTCCTCGCTCAAGAAGCTGCTGGTGTGTCAAGGATGAGGGATGAGGAGGAAGAGGAGGAGGAGGAGCTGAGGGAACAGCAGGCGAAGGGGATGCTTTCATCTGCAGCGAGACTTATAGAAGCCTCGACGTGAGGAAGCAGACAGTGAAGGGTGATAGAGCGAGGGAGGGGCGGGAGGGGCGGGAGGAGCTCTAACAGGTTGGGCAGTGAGAGAGTTCGAGGTCATCCGGGAGTTGCGGAGGCTTGAGGACGGTTGGGAGCAGAGGGTGAGGTCGCCAAGTGAATTCCCGCAGGTTCTGTGAGGGGAACAAAATCTGTGATCCTCTACAGCGATCCTGATCCGGTGCGTCCTCTCCCTTCCTCCCCCCCCGCCCCTCCCTCCTCCTGGTTCTCTTTCTCACTTCCCTTCCTTCCTCGCAGGTTGACGATCCCATCGCGCTCGCTCGCTCTCTCGGGTCCCTGCGCGTCTGGTCTGCCATGACCAAAGTCTCTCTCTGCTCCGCTGGCATGGCGCCGCTCACAGCATGGCAGGGGAAGGTTCCTCGAGGGTCAGTCGGACTGGACATGACGGAGAGGCAGCGAGCGAGAGCCGTGACGAGCTACGTGATGAGCTACGAGCGAGAGGGAGGATGAGAGCAAGAGGAGGAGAATGAAGCCGTGCTTTACGACTTCTTCCATGCCGCAACGTCCTTAGCCGAGTCGATGATCCCGTCTCGGAAGCCGCTGTCACACAGCAGCCTCGCATGCACCACCCGCCCGTCCTTGTCGAGGTCGACGGCGATGATGGCGCAGTTGGCGAGGGCGTGAGTCTGTAGTGTGCGTCCCAGAGGCGAGCGGAAGAAATCAGCGGAGGCGCCTCGGTGAAGCTTCGCCGCCTTCGCCCAGTGGCGCTTGAACAGCCGCAGGAAGAGCATGGAATGACCCACGCAGACAGCCGCACGAGAGTCAGAGCTTCTTGCCTGGCCAAGACGTTACAAGAGGAGGGAAGCAGAGGCTGGGAGGAAGGAAAGGAGGAGGAAATGAGGGAGGAGAGACGGGTAGCGAGGGAGGAGAGGTGAGGGAGGGAGGGAGTGGTGGTGGTGAAGGAGGAAGAAGAGGAAGAAGTGAGGGACGGAGGAGGAAGAAGAAGAGGAGGAGGAGGAGGAGGCAGTGAGGGAGGAGGAGGAGGTGAGGGAGAGGAGGTGAGGGAGGAGTTCAGAAAATCTCTACCTGCTCTCGCAAGTCCCTCACGAGTCTCTCGATGCGTTCGTCGACTGAGCTGTCAACCTCAATGGACGAGATCCATCGGGAAGAGGCAGCTGGGACTCTGCTGACGTCGAGCTGAATCGATCCATCCGCGAGAGCTTGACACGCCTCTTTGCAGGCGTGTGTCACGTGCTTCGGCAGCTCCTCTTCTGCTGACAGATTCTCCAGCTCTGCTAGAGCTCGCGAGGCGACTTGACCCCGAGGAAGAGCGACGCAGTCGTAGGACAAGCCTGGCACGCATGACGCCCTCTCTCGAGCATCCGGCATAAGTTGTACTCCTGTAAGCTGGTTGAGAGCGTGCAGAAAGAACATTTTGCCTTCCCCTCCCTCCCTTCCTCCCCCTCCCCTCGCTCCTCTCCCTTCCTCACCATGACGGATTCCAGGCAATGGCGTCAGCGCCAGGATTGAGGTCTCGACGGCTCTTGTGAGGGAGGAGCTGAAAATCCTCGTGGTCGGGTCGCTCAGCCTCTTGGCATCCGTCTTGCACTCCTCCTCCCGGTCGCGCGCGTTTCTCATCATCGACTCCAACCTGGAGGCCAGGTGGACACACTGCTCTGCTCCCCGCAGGCTCAGCCCGTGATCTGCCATGCGCCTCACCTCCTCGCTCGAACCAACTCAACCCCTCAGCTCACCTTGCTCGCGGAACATGGCCCCGATGTCGAAGTTGCGGATGGCGACGTTCTGGCGGCTCTCGCCATGGCGGATGAGGTACAAGGTGACATCAGGAGTCATCGAAGCAGCGGAGAGGAAGCAGCAGAAGAAGAGGATGACCACCTGAAACATGTAGATCAGAGCTACACCGCTGAACTACCATTTGCTCCCTTCCCCTCCTCCTCCTCCTCCTCCTCCTCCTCCTCTCTTTCCTCACCTGCTCCTCCCTCCCTCTTC
>NW_005434657.1:658503-661483 GCF_000315625.1 Guillardia theta CCMP2712
TCTGCTCCTTCTGCACCTCCTGCTCCTTCTGCTGCTCCTGCTGATGCTGCTCCTGCTGCTCCTGCTCCTGCTTCTGCTGATGCTGCTCCTTCTGCTGCTCCTGCTCCTGCTCCTGCTGATGCTGCTCCTTCTGCTGCTCCTGCTGCTCCTCCTGCTCCTCCTGCTGCTCCTCCTGCTGCTCCTGCTGCTGCTGCTCCTGCTGCTCCTGCTGCTCCTCCTGCACCTGCTGCTCCTTCTGCACCTGCTGCTGCTGCTCCTGCTGCTACTGCTCCTGCTCCTGCTCCTGCTCCTGCTCCTGCTCCTGCACCTGCTCATGCTCCTGCTCCTGCTCCTGCTCCTGCTCCTTCTGCTGCACCTGCACCTGCACCTGCACCTGCACCTGCTCCTGCTCCTTCTGCTCCTTCTGCTCCTGCTGCTCCTGCTCCTGCTGATGCTGCTCCTGCTGCTCCTCCTGCACCTGCTGATGCTGATGCTCCTTCTGCTGCTCCTGCACCTGCTGATGCTCCTGCTCCTGCTCCTCTCGTTCTTGCACCTGCTCCTGCTGATGCTCCTGCTGCTGCTCCTCGAGGGGAAGTCCTCGACTTGTCCATCCTTCTGTTCTACTGCCGATGCGGTTCAAATATCGTTGACATTATTTCCTCTTCTCGTGATCTTGATGTTTTCCTTTCTTTTATTCCTTTTGTTTTCGTTGTTTTTGTCTTTTTGGAATTCTCTGTCAAGTTCACCATTGTTCACACTACTGTGGTTCTTTTCAGCTCGTCCTCCTCCATTCATTCTGTGGACATCATGATCTCGACGTAGCCTGAAGAGAACAGGAAGCATGGCGCCAGCATGCAAGGCCTCCGTCACGTTCGGCCTGATGTCTGCTGTCATCCTCCTCGTGTACTTGAAGACGTTGCCACCAACGGTGCGATTGCACGTGACAAGGCGGCATGAATAAGTCATGATCCAACTACTGCAGATCGTTGGAGGAGACTCGGGCGACATCGTTGTGAGCGCGTGGAAGCTCAGCGTTCCTCACCCTCCAGGTGCTGAGACGGAGGGACGGGGAGAGGAAGGGAGGGAAGTCAACTGTTGCAGGCTACCCGACCATCACGATGATCGGCCACGTCTTCATGCACTACCTCCTACCGTGAGCTTGCTCGGCTCATCGCAACGGCAGCATGTCATGCTCTCTGCAGGTTCGGCGAGCCAGCATGGCGCATGGGAGTGCTTAACGCCATCTTCGCCGCGTCCTCCTCGCTGCTGCTGGGCCTCACGGCATTTGAGCTGTGGGATGACACCTTGAGTGCGGCGACGGCAACGATCCTCTACTCCTTCTCTCCTCTCGTCTGGCAGTACGCGACTACCCCCGAGGTTCTCCCTCCTCCTCCTCCTCCTCCCTCCTCCTCCTCCGCATCCTTAGGCTTCAGCCAGGTGTTTGCGCTGAACAATCTCTTCGTTGCTCTCCTTGTTGCCATCTACGTCAAAGTCTTGACTGCTGCCGACAAGCACGCGGGTTCTGCTCCTCCTCTGCTTCTTTCCATCACCTTCTCATGCATCCCCAGCTCTTCGCTGGACGCGCCTAGGCGTCCTTTGTGGTGGAATCGCGCTGGGCAACCAGCACACGATCGTGATTCTGCTAGTTCCCATCGCGCTTGACGTGGGAGGAGCAGAGGAGGAGGAGGCTACTGCTAAGACAACCGGCAGGTTCTGCTCACTCTCAGACTCGGTCAGTCTGCTTGTGAGCTGCTGCTGTGGACAGGTGACGAGAGTCGATGCTGCTGTCACTATCTGACACCTCCAACACTTCCAGCTCTCATCCTGCTGGGACTCTCGCAGTATCTCCTCCTCGCCCTCCTCAGTGCCGCACATGGGGATGAGATGTGAGGAAGAGCGCGATCCGCTCCTGCTGACCTGCGACTTGACAGCTACAGCTGGGGAGATGTCACCACAGCTGGGGGCCTGCTCAGACATCTCCTGCGAACTGAGTACGGAACGTTCGACCTTATTTCAGGGGTTGATCGCAGCTTGTCCTCGGCCCTCACCAGCCTCCTCCTCTACCTCCTCACGGTCTCTTCCTGTTCCTCCTGCTCCTCGTGTGCCTCCTCCTCCTCTCTCCTCACCTTAACTGCAGCTCTCCCGCGAGTCCTCTCATCTCGCCATCCCCTCTCTCTTGCTGTCCTGCTGGTTCGCTGGCTCGTCCGCTGCTGGAAGAGACCGCAAGCGCGTCATCGTCTCTCGCCGCCTCCTCCTGCTATGGGCCGCATATGTCGGTCGGTCTTGTTCCCAACCCCCGCCCTTGCCAGTCCTCCTGCCTCCTCACGTCTCGTTTCTCCGCTTCTCCCTCCTCATGACTCGCTCAGGCTTCTTCCACTGGAGGAGCAACCTTCCTCTCCATCACCCCCTGTAACTGCTGCAACTCTCTCAACCTCGCTCATCGCCGGCGCAGCTACCGAGGAGTCTTGAAGCGATTTCACTTACAGGTGATGAGGATGAGCGGAGGGAGGGAAAATAGAAGGAGGAGGAGGGAGATAGGAGTGAGCGGAGAGGAGGTGCGGGGCTGATATGATCAGTCAGCCGAACTACCTTGTCTTCGTCCTCATCGCGCATCTGCTGGCGAAGGTCTGCAGGAATGCGATGAGAATTGCTGGAGGCAGGAAGGAAGAGGAGGAGAAGGAGAACAAGAAAGCGAAGCTGGACATGCAGCTTCCTCTAAGCGTTGCCGTCGTCGTGATAGTCACAAGCCTGCAGGTAAGCAGCACATTAGAACGTGAGGGAGGAGGGAGGGGGCAGGGGGGGAGGGTAGGCGGGAGGGAGGAACTTGTCTCGAAATCCTGACGAGCAACTCAGCTGATGTCTGGGTGGAAAAATCGCGATCAGAGTGACAACTTTGCCATCAAGACGTTTGCTATGAGCTTGCTGCATGTGACCCTCCCTCCCTCCCTCCCTCTTCCCTCCCCTTCGCTCCCTCCCTCCTCCTCTATTCCTCCTCCTCCCT
>NW_005434657.1:662521-681290 GCF_000315625.1 Guillardia theta CCMP2712
TCGTCGCTTGCTCATTGACTTTGACGTTCAGGACGTTACGAGCTGCTTCCTCACGGCTACGTGCAGCGAGTGTTCCCTCGGGATGAAAAGCTTTCGTCATCCGCCGAGGTTGAGGGACAGGAGGAGGAGGAGGAGGAGGAGGAGGAGGAGGAGGAGGAGGAGGAGGAGGAGGAGGAGGAGGAGGAGGAGGAGGGTGACGTAGCATCAGGAGTGGGCGGAGGAGATGATGAAGAAGTTGCTGGCTGTTGATGTCATTACAGCAAGCGATCGTTTCGACGTGAGTTGCTCCTGCATCTCGTCTTGCGTTTCACTTTCTCTCTCTTCCTTCTTCCTGCAGGACCTCGAGACGTGGGAGGCGCTGGTGCGGGAGGAAGCGAGCGAAGGGTTTCATCGCAGAGCTCTCGCCATGTTGCAGCAGGCAGGAAGGGGAGCGGAGTCGCTGCTGGTGCGACCAGCGAGCGAGACTCTGCTGCGTCTTGCGGTGGAGGCGTTTCAAGCGCTGCTGCTGGGGCGCGAGGGAGCGAAGCCGGTAATGAGGAGGAGAACGTGGCAGGCGTGCAAGAACGGAGGAATCGCGGCAGAGAAGGCGTGGAGGAAGAGAATGCCGGGAGTGTCAGCGAGGCTTGTTGGAAGGTGAGAAGAGGAGGAGCAGGGGAGATACTGACGAGACAAGTTTCTTCTCCTGTTACGAGGAGCTCGGGAAGGAGGAGGATGCAAGCTACGCACCCTCCATGCAGTATATCCAGAAGCTGCGGAAGGAGCTCGGGGAGGAGGAGAGGTGAGAAGAGAAGGAGGCGAGGGATGGTGACGATCGCAGCAGTGCCATAGAGGAAAGAAGAATCCTTCAGCTCTGCCGGCGTCTGCACGGAAGAGACGAGGAGGAGAAGTGCGTTGCGAGGATGCGGGAAAAGAGGGAGCTGTAAAGAGCGAAGGAGTGTACAGGAGGAGGGCACGATAGAAGTTGCTCGGCATGGGACGAGGAAGGGAAAGGGTCTCAGTGCTGCGTTGAGATTCGAAGCTTGGAGATGTTTTCATCGCCTAGACATGCTTCAACAGGCCAGACGCGCGTGAGAGCTTGTCTCACATGCCTTAGTCTCGCCTGCTCATCCAGGCGGCCACGTCAACGGCCGTCCAGCCAGCACGTGCATGTGCAAGTGAAAAACTTCCTGGCCGGCCCCTCGCCCGTCGTTGACCACCAGCCGGTAGTCGCCCAGTCCCTCCTCCGACGCCACCTGGGCCCGCCGAGTCACACAATGTGTCGAGGCTCATGACCAACACAAGCAGATGCGTCAGGCTCATGACCAACAGCCTCACCTTGGCGACGACCGCGAGCATGTGGCCGAGGATGCCTTCGTGCTCGGCTGTGGCGAACCTGAGCTGGGAGAGCGTCTGACACGCGAGGTCACGCCCCTCCTCTCCTCGCCAATGCTCTCACCTCCCGCCTCTTGGGAATCACGAGGAGATGGGTGGGAGCTTGCGGGTTGATATCTTTGAAGACCAACACTTTGTCATCTTCAAACACAACCTGAGACAGCAGACGAGACTGAGACAAGTGAACTATCGAGGCTGAAACATACCTGAGAAGGAATGCTCTTAGCTACAATCTTGTCAAAGATCGTTTGTTCAGCTTCGTCACTGTTCGAATGAATCAAAACTTTCACGTGAAGTTTCCTGACACTTCCATTCACCGTTTTCCGGCGTGCAAGATTCCAGCCCATCGATTGTTCTACGAGCATGTTCATACGAGACGAGCATGCATGTTCAGCTCACCTCGTCCCACTTCGACAGAGCATCGCTGATCTCCTGCTGCACTTTGGCGAAGGATGGCTGGCTCAACATCCGCTTGTACCAGCTGGGGGCCGGTCAAACCGAGCTCCTCCCCTCCCTCCTCACCTGACGAGCTTCGGACCCGCCAGTTTGTCAAGCTCTTCTGTCGGCAGCTGGGTTTCAGCTGGAGAGAACTTGGGCATCATGTGCATCACGAACACCATGGTGGGAAACACGGCCGCGTCTGCAAGAGAGATCTCCTTTCCGGTAATGTAGGGGCCCTCGTCGTCCACGTAGCCGTTGATGGTCTGAAGCTGCCTTGCGAGCTCCTGCAGCGCGTCTCTCCTGCTGCTAAATTGGCCAAAAGGAGGAGCCGCGCGGTACATGGCGCTCTGAATGGTGGTGATGTACATGTCGTGAAAGCGACAGATAAGATCGCTCTTCACACGTGCGGCAGAAGCCGACGGGACGAAGGATGGCTTCTGCGCAGAGAACTTGTCTAGCAGCCACCTGCTGATCGTGTCGCTCTCTGGGATCGCGCCATCCTCGCACACGAGAAGGGGCATCTTCCCTTGCGGGCTGAGCTCCAGGTACTCTTTGGACTTGAGACCCCCGAGGTCCATGGGGCTCTTGATGATGACGTCGCTCTCCGGGGACAGGCCCTTCTCGTAGATGATGAGCCGACACCTCGCACCTGCCTCAGCTCAGCTCGCAAGCGAGTCCATGGCTGTCAAACCGTTGTTGGAGACCGGCATGTCGTAGAGCGTCGGCACGGACATTTTACAGCCTGTGACAGAGGAGAGCGAGTCCCTTGGGTTTGTCTGTCTTGTGAATCTGGTGCGGAGAGACGCTATGGGGTTGAAGGACGAGATGGGGAACTTGGGCGTGAACTGAAATGCCGCTGGATAAACAAAGGCTGTCAGGGGTGATGACAAGCGAAATCGGTGAGGAGGGAAGGAGAGGTATAAGAAGTGGTATCAGGGCTTGAGGAGAAGCGCGAGAAGAGCAACTATGCTGAGACCTGCGACATCAACGGATGCCATGAGCGACACCATGGCCATCATCCTCATCGCCATCCTTCTCTTGAGCCTCGCAGGCGTCCCTCCGCCATGGCGCGTGAACATTTCGAGGATCCTCGGGGTACAGGAGAATTCTTTTTTTGTTTGTTTGTTTTTTCTTTTTTCTCTTTTTTAATCCGTTTTTTATTTTACAGGCGGGGCGACGGGATCATGAAAATTTCACATCTGATCAGAGGAGAGAAGAAGAGGAGAAGAGAAGAAGAGGAGAGGAGAAGAAGAGGAGAGGAGAAGAGAAGATCAAGGGCCGAGGAAGCAAGTGATAAGAGGATAGTCGAAGAATCGGGCAAAGCAGTTCAAACAGAAAGAAGCTAAGAGAGTTGTAGCAATTGTAGCAAGTGAGATAATTTACAAGACGATGACGCAGAATGCTGGCGCTGGGGTTGGAAGGAAGCGCAAACAAGCTGGGGGTCGGAGTTGTGAGAGAGGATGGGACGATACTGTCCAACGTTCGTCACACGTTCGTCACCCCTCCTGGTGAGACTTACGGCAGAAACAGGGTCAGAGCTAATGCCCTCGCAGGAACTGGTTTCCTACCCAAAGAAACGGCTGAGCATCATAGGAAGTATGTCGTGCAACTAGTGCAGCAAGCAATCAGAGAAGCTTCGATCAAGCCGGTAGGATGGAAGGAGGGAGGTCTCCGAGGCTGAATCTCGTGCAGGACGAGCTCGACTGCATATGCTACACCAAGGGGCCTGGCATGGGGGGACCTCTTCGAGTATGCGCTGTCGTAGCGAGGATGCTTGCACAGGTTGTTGAGGAAGAGAGAAGCAAGCGACAAGAGAAAAGCTTGTTGTGTCAACATGTCAGGGCTGATGGAGATGTAGATGTGGAAGAAGCCTCTCGTGGGTGTCAACCACTGCGTAGCTCACATCGAGATGGGGAGGGTCGTGACGGGCGCGAGCGATCCTGTCGTGCTCTACGTGAGCGGGGGAAACACGCAGGTGATCTCCTACTCTCAAGATCGCTACAGAATCTTCGGAGAAACCATCGACATCGCTGTCGGCAACTGCCTGGGTGCTGCTGTGCTGCCTGCCTGCCCCGTAGCGCTGAGTCTCTTCAGATCGATTCGCTCGCATCGTCATGTTGTCCAACGACCCGTCGCCAGGCTTCAACATCGAGCAAGCCGCTAAGAAGGGATCGCAATTCGTGGAGCTGCCGTACGTGGTGAAGGGAATGGATGTCTCCTTCGCAGGCATCCTGAGCAACATCGAGGACATTGCCAAGGAGAAGCTGGAGAAGGAGGAGTGTACAGTAGAGGACCTCTGCTTCTCTCTGCAGGTCTTGTTGCTCTCCTCCCTCGTGCCTGTTCAGTGTGCCACAGGAAACGGTCTTCGCCATGCTCGTCGAGACTACAGAGCGAGCGATGGCGCACTGCGGGAACACAGAGGTAAGAAAAGGAGGGTTTGCTGGGGTGAGAGACTCGTCAGGTGCTGGCGGTGGGAGGAGTCGGATGCAACAAACGGCTACACGAGGTTCCCTCCTGCTCGCTGGGTCTTCGCTGACCGAATGGTTGAAGATGCTGTCGATCATGGCGGAGGAGCGAGGAGGCCGAGCCTTTACGACGGATGATCGCTACTGTATCGACAACGGAGCCATGATCGCCTACACGGGTTCGAGCCCAACACTTGCAACTTCTTCCGCTCACACCCTGTCAGGCCTCCTCATGTTCCGTAACGGTCACGTTACTCCTTTGTCGGAAGCTACCTGCACTCAGGTATGTCCGTATGTGACCCGCGCATTTCTCCTCTCTGCTCCCCTGCTCCTCTTCTCTCCAACCTCTCAGCAGCATCTTCTCCTCCCTCCACCAACCACTCCTGCAGCGATTCCGAACAGACGAAGTTCTCGTCAACTGGCGAGGGAGCGAGCCTAAAGAGCCGGTGGATGCTGCTACCAGCTCCTGCTGTCTGACTTGTCTCAGGCGCCCAAGCAAGCGGTGTGGGCTCCTCAGCTTCCTGAAAGTTGACACCGACGCAGGGATCAGCAGAACTCGAGCATGTTAATAAGAATCTTTCGCTTTAAAGTTTCCTCGTTGAGCGTGTCGTCGCCAAACTCCACACGGCACACTTTGTCGCGAGACTTGTGCCCCGCGATAATCTGAACATCCTTGCGCTTCAACCCGCAGAGCTCAGCCACGAACTCGACCACTGCCTCATTGGCCTGCGCAGCTGGTGAGAAGCCGCTCGAGAACACAAGCCCAACCTCTCCATCTCTCGGAGGAGCAGCGATCTGCACGTCGATGCTTCGAGCTCCTCCCTCCTTGAGCTCCTCTGAGTTCATCACCTGCGTCTTCTTCGCTCCAGGCTTCACAAACAAGCTCACCCTTGCCGCCTTCTCCCCTGCTATGGCGCTGAGAAACCGAGAAGGATCTCTGTCTTCATGTGAGCGCTTCTGCGGCATGCCCACGGCAAAGAGGAGAAGCTGAGCGAGCAGCAGGCTGAGAAGCCGCGTGATTAGAGGAGCTGGAGCTGGAGCTGGAGCTGGAGCTGGAGCTGGAGCTGGAGCTGGAGCTGGAGCTGGAGCTGGAGCTGGAGCAGGAGCAGGAGCAGGAGCAGGAGCAGGAGCAGGAGCAGGAGCGCCTACTGGACCTGTACTGGACGCTATGCAGGCAGCTATGCAGGACGCTACGGGGAAGAGCGGGGAGGAGGGCATCGGGAAAAGGAGCCAGAGAAATTGAGTGGTCGTGGTTTTAATAAGAAATGAGGAGAGGGGGAGAGAGAGCAGAGCAGAGCAGAGTAGAGTAGAGTAGAGCAGAAGGGAGGAGAAGAGACGAGCAGGAGGTGTGGACATATGTTGAGGGGTGGAGAAGGAAGGCGAGGAGGTGGGAATGGAAAGTGAGGGAAGACAAGAGCTGAGGGGACAAGAAATGGAAGAGAAGATATCGGCGAGAGAGGAAATAAGAGAAGAGAGCATGTCAGACAGGTGGATACCAGGATGTGCTCTGATAGATCTTGTAGGATGTTGGATATTCTCAGGATGTTATTCGCTCTCGCCCTCATCGTCATCCCGGGGATATTCGTCAATGCGCTTCAAGTGCTTACCTTGCTTGTCCGACCATTTTCCCTTCCACTTTTTCGCAAGCTCAACAGGGAGCTTGTCAACCTGCACTGGCCTCTGCTGGTCTGGCTGATCGAGGGCTGGGCGGGGGTGAAGCTCAAGCTGTACGGGGACAAACTGCCGCACAACGAGACCATGATCGGCATCCTGAACCATCGCAGCGATGTCGACTGGATGATTGGCTTCGCGTTGTGCGGGCGAAAATGCGTCTTGGGGGCGTTGAAAGTGATTGTGAAGACAGCGTGAGGTGCTGGAGGTAGAGGTGAAGAAGCCTGACGGCATGCAGGCACCTCATGATCCCTGTGTTCGGCCTCATGGAGTACTTCGTCGAGTTCATCTTCGTCAAGAGAAACTGGCAGGTCGTTGACTTTGATGCTCTATCGGGAGAGAATGAGATGTTGCGGTAGGAGGACAAGGCAGCGTTGGAGAAGGGCCTGCTCTCCTTGCAGACGTTTCCGAAACCCTTCTGGTTCATTATCTTCCCTGAAGGAACTCGTTACAGCCAGTGAGTCTCCTCCCCTTCGCCTCCTCCCCTTGAAGTCGCTGGATCGCAGAAAGAGAAAGGAGGCGAATCAGGTGTGGGCGAGAGAAAACGGCAAGACGCCGCTAGAGCACGTGCTGTGGCCGAGAGCCAAGGCATTCGTGATGGCGACGCAAACGCTCAAGGGGACGGTAGACGCGATCTACGATGCCACGATGATCTTTGAGAAGGAGGTTGGGGAGGAGCAGAGGCTTCTACGAGGTCTTGAGCAACTGCAGGTCACGTTCTTCGACCTGCTCAAGGGACGAGGCAACACGGTCGTTCACTTCTACGTAAAGAGGTGAAGTAGATGTGCAGCCCAGGGCGCGAGTGATCGCAGCCGGCAGGTATGACATGGCGCAAGTTGCAAACAAGACAGACGGGGTTTGAGCTGTGTGCTTGCTTGGGAGCGTCTTGACAGATAGCAGGAGCTGGAGGCTTGGCTGGATGAGAGGTGGATGGAGAAAGAGAAACTCTTCCACGTGAGCAAGGCTTCACTTTGACTTCACTAATTGCCTCCAGGTGTTCAGCCAAAACTCGTCGTTTCTTGTCCCAGAGCTCAAGGACGAGCTGCCGATGAAGTCGCACTACTTTGTCGGTGAGATTCTCGACCTGCTGTTGTAGCGTGACTCACTCGCTCTCAGTCGCGTGGGTCATGGTCACCTTGAGCTTCATCACCATCACCTTGCGGTCTCTTCCTCCCATCTCTTGGGTCTGCTGCTCTTCTCCTCCTCTCCTCCCTCACTCGCTGCAGGACGTCATCCAGCATGCTGCTTTCATCGCCGTCGGCTTGAGTGTCGTCGGGATTCTCATGCTCGTCAGTGTCTTGAGACAAACGTCTTCTTCCAAGAAGAAATCAAAATGAATCTCCCACTCATCGCCTGCTGTCTTGCGGCATCACAGGAAGTAGCTGCACGACTAGTCACGACTCCGCAGCAGCATCTCCTCCTCCTCCCGCTCTCTCAGCATAGCGACGGTGCTGCCAGGCAGAATCTGCGCACGGAACTTCAGCGTTCGGAGGCGGCTCACTTCAACGGCTCACCGTCTGAGCGGAGAGATGGCGCATGCCGAGCAAGGAGTCGCGGGGATGACCACCAATCCAAGGAGACAGCTTACCGAAGCTTGAGTCTTGAAACCTCGAGGAGAAGTTGAAGACAGCAAACGCCAACGGCCTGGTACCTCTTCTCCAGCAGAGGCCTTGTGACTCTACTCAATCTCTCAGCTTCTTCCATGCGGCAGTCTTGCTCCAGCAAGTAGATCTCGTCGATGCAACTGGAACAAGGTCAAGAGCGAACATGCCCCTCCATCTCTACTTCTGAAGCTCTTCACTTGCTCGGCTTCTCGCTCCTTCATCCACATACGGCTGGACAACCATCATTGCCCTCTCTCAGTTGAGCTTCTTACCGAGTGCTGGACGAGACGCCAGCGCGTCATCCTGCAGTTGAGCTCTTCGACCTTGGGCTCTCTTCACGTGATCACAACGCTCGGCTTGTCCTCACCTGGTGAACCTCCTCCACCCTGTCGAAGCCGCAAGTGACGTAGACGTAATCTGCCATGCGCACAGCCTGCTCCCGTCAGCCTCGAATCATCGACACGCGCTCTCACTTGAGAGAAGACTCGCTCGTGCTTCATCGGCTCACACTCGCTCCATGCGTTCCTTCGCTCGTCGAAGACCTTGAGGGTCGTCACGACTCTCCTCCCATCCCCCACTTACAACCTCCACTGTTGACAACGGCTTCGCCAAGTCATGCCCTCCAAACACATACACCCGCCCGTTCCAGGAAGCAGCAGCAGCGCCATATTTCTTCTCCCTCAGCGACGGCAACTGCATCCAGCTCTTCATGCGCAGGTCAAGTGCGAGGACGGAATCCAGTGCAGGAGACTGATCGAACTTTCCTGTTCTGCCGCCGATACAGAAATGTCTGTCTATCGTGCTAGCTCCAGCCATCATCGTGCGAGGAGACGGGAGCTCAGGTGCAGAAGACCAGCCTTGCAGCTGCTCGTCCATTACCTCGCACGAGGACAGCACCATGGCTTCTCGGACCGGCGCATCCCCGTAACCCCCAGGCTTCCCCGTGCGGCTGCCTTGTCCTCCAAACACAAGGACGCGACCTCTCGCTGTCGTCGCTGCATGGAACGCGCGTGAAGCAGACAATGAGGGGATCCAGGTCCATCGAGGGAAGCGGCCATGCCCTGGGGTGGAGGCGCTGTAAACCTCGCAAGACGCGATGTAGTTTGAACCATCGTGACCGCCGATGGCGAGGAGCTCGCAGCCAAGGCAGGCTGAGGCGAGGGCGTCTCGTGGGGAGAGCATGTGCCTTGCGTCTGGCGCCATGTGGGCAGAAGAGGCGCCATCAGGACTGTAGGTCGCCACCTCCCGCCCGCAACCCCCGCCATGCCAACCGCCTAGCGCAGCGACGTACTGCATGTCGATGAAACAAGCCTGCCTCAGAGGACTCAAAGGCTCTTGTGGTGAGACAGAACGTCCTACTAGACTCCAACGGCTGATGTGAGAGACTCCGACGTCACTGCCTCACTGCCTCACTTGCCCTCCCGCTCACCCTCGGGAGTCGCGGAGTCTCAGTGAGGCATGTGATGTGATGTGAGTGATGGTGAGGCGATGTGATTGTTGCAACTAGTGGAACAGAGTCAAGTTGCAGTACACTAGCTGGACTGTACCAGCACGCCTTTTCAAATTCTCACTGGTGCCTCATCCCCTCGCAGACCCTTCCGCCATGTCTGAGGTGATCGTTGTGGTGGACAGCGAGGAGGAGTCAACGGAGGAGGAGAGAGACGGAGAGGAGAGAGGACAAGAGATCCAGCAAGACGCTGAGCTACTAGCTCGACACAAGCAGAGGACGGACCAAGTCAACTCTGAGGTGGGCGAGAGATACGAAGCCGAGAGGGAGAAGCACTGTACATGGCTGCAGACCAAAGGCATCGACAAAAGACAAGAGCCAAGCAGAACAAGTGCGCAAAGCATTCATCCAAGCTGGGTCCCAGCGGCTCCATGCAGTGTAGTGGTTTCACCATCGCGCAGCATCGTTGAGATATCAGACAGTGACGAGGGTGAGGATGGGATGGAGAGGATGGATGAGATCGAGCTGATGCCGAAGCGGAAGGACATCGAGAACATTTACCCCGTCAGCATGAGTGATGTAAATCACCAAGACACAAGAGTTGAAAATGCGAGCGAGTCGCTCAATAGCGAAAATGCGCAGGGCAGGAGAGATGGAAAAGCGCGCAAGGAGATGAGCAGCGAAGCACAGAAGAGGAAACAAGAAAAGATGGAAGCGAAAGAGGAGGCAAAACTAGCGAAGGAGGAGGCGAAGAGAAGGAAGCTGCAGGAGAAAGAGAACCTGGCTCTATCAAGCGGGAGGAAGGCGATGGAACATGTTCGGGTATTGATGGACGATAGGTTCGTTGGTTACATGCGGGACAACGAGTTGCAGGGCATGGTAACCAGGATGCGATCAGAGCTGCCAGACAAGATCACTGTCGTGCTCGATCTTCGCCTCCTCTCGCCTCACACTGATGCAGGTCGAGCGGCTGGAAAGCTCCAACCTCATATGTGTAAAGCGCACAGTATTCCGACACCGAGGAAGCGAACTGGAGGAGGTGGAGGAAGTGGCGCCACAGGTGCTTCTGCTCGTCTGCTCGCTCGTCTGACACCTGTGGGGTCAGCGGCTGCTCGTCTATCCCGCGCGACAGCTCGTGCAGGAGGTCCAGTCAGATTATCTCGTGCACAACGTAGCGCAGCTGAAAGAGAAGGCGCGTCCATCAAGGTCCTGGAGCTGCGGTGAGAGTCCTGGTGCTGACGTGGCTCGCAGTCAAATCATCTTGTTCATCATCGGACTCGAGACATTCTTGAGGAGCGTCAAGGACAGGAAGAAGCTACGAACCAGCATCGAAGAGAGCTTGACCATGGTTCCCCGAGCTCGCGCGTACGAAACTTGATGCTCTTGACAGCTGATGATCTTTCAACGCGTCGGTCACCGACGAGTGGAGGACGAGGACGAGGAAGAAGAGGCAGGAGGAAGTTCTGCCAGCCTGACGACATGCAGCAGGGATGGAAAGTGCTCAAGAGAATAATCGAGGCGATCGCAGAGGATCCCTACAAGCAGCCAGTGCCACTGCTGGACAGGTCAGAACCCTCATGAGTAGTGATGGAAGGAGCTCTTCTTGCATGAAGAGAGGGAGAGATGGAGGAGGAGTACGGAGGGAGGAGAAGGCAAGCTGCGTCGGATGAGGTTCATGCAGGTTCAAGGATCAGCATTCCTATGTTGGAAACTCGTCCGAGGTCACGCCCATGCAGGCGAGGAGCTTCTGCGCTAGAGGCTTGAGGGATGAAGAAAATTCAGGCGTTTCTGCGGGCGATTCCGGGGGTCGGGGAGAAACCAGCGGCCGCCATTGCAAGCGAACATGCAAGCCTGCGGTCGTTGGCACAGATGTGAGTTGCTGGAGGGATGGGACAGACGAGGACAGAGAGGAGCAACTGAGGGCTTGTACAGCTATGAGGACCCGACCATGAGCTTAGAGAGGAAGAGGAACCTGCTGCGAGACATGTACAACACTGCCTTCTGCTTCCTTTCTGACGTCTCACAGGCCCTTCCGATGCTCGAGCACCTCTGCGAGGGAGGAAAGGAGGGTTGGGATCCGAACGAGCGAGAAGATTTTCCAGGCATCCTCATGCTTTACAAGCTGCTCGTCTTACCTTCGCTTTGCAGATCTTCACATGCACGGAAGGAAGTGCGATCTTCGATGGGTGAGGGGGCGATCGCACATCAACGCAGGTCTACGAGAAAAAGAACCTCGAAAAACCTCAGCTTCTTGCAGTTCCCTCGACTACGCAACAACAAAAGTTCGTCTGACGGCCTCTTAAGTTCCAAATTGTGCGAATCGAGGATGGGGAATCCAAAGAAAGAGGGCGGGACAAAACCACAGAGGAGGAGAAGGAGATGGGTTCGGAACAGGGGAGGGTGAAGAGAGGCTTCACTGTCAGCAGTCTAGAGCTTAGGAGTAAAGTCCTTGCCAACAGGCTCGGCGAGAGCTTCTGCGATAAGAACAGCGTTCAAAGCAGCGCCACGCAGGAGCTGTAGAGAGAGAGTCAGGACAGCAACCAACAACATGCAGTGATGGCACCTGATCTCCGCACACAAAAAACTCAAGACCGTGATCTCCGAAGACAATGTTCTGCCTGATGCGTCCAACCTACTCCCACGTCACGCTTGGCAGCAATCATGACGCTCGTCACCTCCACAGGATATTTCTTGGAAGCGGTCAAAGGCATTGGGTACTTCTTGTTTGCAGGCTCGTCGGCGAGGGCGATGCCTGTACGCTCAGTCACCCTCCTGCTCGTCGCCTCCTTGCCTTCCCCTCGTTCTCCTCCCTCCTCGTCATTACCGGGAGATTTCGCCAGAAGATCTCTTGCTTCATCCACCTACATTACGTTATTAACACAAGCGGAAACACTCGAAGCAGATCGGTAGAGGCACGATTGCCTCAGGTCAAAGTGAAGAAGTATCGCAACATGATGTTTCAGCAGCATGAATCTCATCCTTGGCACACAACAATGCAGTAATTGATGCTTCAAGCGCCTCTCTAACCTTGATGGGCTTCTCAGTCTCAACCACAATCGACTCCGCATGGGCTCTGAAGGTCGGGATTCTTACAGCAGTGCCTGTCACCAACATCATCCTTGCACACGCACTTCCTTCACTCACAAGACACAGGAAGGGAAGGAATGTCCATGATCTTGCGGCACTCCCAAGTCACCTGATCGTATGAGTCACGTGATTCTGTGTGCGTTGAAAAGAGCCAGCAGACCTTCATCTCCTCCTTGGTGTAGAGGTTGTCCTGGAAGACGTCGATATGTGGGATAAGATTGAATGGCAGCGGATGGGCGAAGATCTTGTTCTTCGCGATCGTTCCTTCGGCACTGTTTACAACCTACACAACAATGAGACCTGCAGCAAAAGATACGAGCTCTTCTTCACCTCCTTCGCTCCGTCCCTCAGCTCGTCCATTCCTTCCTGTCCGGCACCAGAGGCTGCTTGATAGGTGGACATGATGACCTTCTTGAGGCCGAACCTGCGCATGTTGAATAGAGACTCGGTCAAGCTGTCGAGACCTCTTGTGAAGAGGAAACAGCGCCATGATGCCGATGGCGGTCGTGCAGTTCGGGTTTGCAATAACCTGATATGCGTGGTGAGTACGGACATCGACCCTTCTCGCTCTGAGGCACCTTGTTAGGATTCTTGCGAGCAGCGTCAGCATTGATCTCTGGGACGCAAAGAGCAACATCCTTATCATAACGGAACGCCGACGAGTTGTCAATGACAACAGCCCCGTCATCGCTGCAGTGATTTGTTAGAAAAACATAAACCTTATTGAGCGGCCATCACACCCTTCAGCAATAGCCTTGGCGTACTCCTTGGAGAAATCTCCCGAGACTGAGATGAAGACCACGTCCATCTCCCTCGCCTTCTGCACGGAGAACGCCTCGATCTCAACCTTGCCCCACTTGGTCTCCACAACTTTGCCAGACGATCGCTCGGACCCGAAAAGATGAAGCTCTTTCACAGGAAATCCTATGGTGAAATGAGCTCATGCGGAAAACACAAGGAGTCGAAGACAAGAAGAGGAATCCAGATCCTGCAAGAAGCACCTCGTGTCTCAAGAACTCCAACAATCTCCTTTCCGACAGCTCCAGTCGCACCTGAAGCATCAAGCATCAATCTTGAAGCAGAGACATCCAAAGTGAGCAGGAACAGCTCGTCTCACCGCAAATTCCAACCTTGAGAGGAGTGTTTGCTGGAAGGGCCGCCATTCTCAGGGCAGATGAGAAGGTTGAGGCTTGGCGGATCGAAGGAACTAAACGGGATTGGGAACGGCCGTTGTACGAGTTCACGACATGGCGACGGACAGGGAGCCTGGCGGAGGAGGAGAGGGGAGTGAAGGAGGCAGAAGAGGTCCGTTGAAGGAGGACGGACGGGGAGCTGAAGGCGGCGGCCTGAGCGACGAGCACAAGCAGAACCAGCAGGCGCTGCATGACGACCTGAGGGTTGCAAGGCATGGGTGGTACAGTTGCTAAACGGGGGGGGGTCGTACCATGAGTGGGGTGGGTACAGATTGTGAGTACCGGGTAGAAGATGCGGAGATTTACGAAAAAAGCGTGGGTAGAAAGAAAATTGGTTGGTCCAAAAGAGGAAAAGACGGGTGGGGTGGTACTGTAGCAGGGTAGGGGTAGTAGCATTAGGGGAATATGAACAGAGTCAAGCAGGGGAGTTGAGACAGGGTGGTGTAGTCCAGGATGCCAGGGGGTGGGGTGATTGAGGAACTTTGTGGGGGTAGGACGAAGGATGAAGGTGGGGTCCGGACAGAATAGTAAGTTTGAGCTATTTTCATTCCTGAGGGGGTGGGGTCATGGGTGTGGGTTCAAACGGCAAAGAAATCCGCTGGGGGGTGGGGTAGGGTGAGATGGAGGGGGTGGAAGTAGGGAATCGGGATATTCGATCTCACATGGGTGGGGGTGATGTTAAGCTACAATTTCGGGTTTTGGTGGGGGTGGGGGTGGTGTGGGGTTTCCTCGTGCAGGAGTACGAGGGGGATGATTTGGTCCGGCCCGGAGGCCCGGAGCAGACGACAGGTTAACTAAATTAGCTCAATATCCTCCGAAATAAAAGCCTTCAGCTAAACAAATTTTCACATCCATAATTGAGGGGGGTGGGGTGGGTGGTTGAGAAAGCGAGAAGGCAAAATGCGTTTGGTCTAGGTCGCTTCACAAGAGGAGAATGATAGGAGATGACGACCATCATCATCATCATCATCATCATCATCATCATCATCATCATCATCATGAAGTTGGAAATGAAGATAATCATGAAATATATTATGATGATTATGATTATGGAGAAGATTATGATGATGGGAATGGAGATAATGGATGAGTGGAAAGATATAGATGATAGAGGTGATGTAGAAAGATAAGATAATCAATGTGGATATTGTCATGAAGATTGTCTGCAGCGACGCCAGCATGAGAGAAAGCTCCTGTGGAAGCCCCTAGAATACCTCGGAAGCAAGTGGTGGGAAGGCAGAAGCAGGGCAGCATTCTATGAGGGAATAAGCTATTCCAGGCTTTTCGGTTGTTGAGATGTGTTGGCCGAAGCCGATCACGAGGTAGCTTTGATGAGGAACCAAAAGGAGATGGGGATGGAAAGCTGCTCAGCACAAGAGGAAGAGTAATCGAATGACTCATGTGAACTAAGTAGATCTGAGGGTTTTGGGTGGCTGACGCTTGTTGAAGGTTCACACGTGCAATCATGGTCACGCTGAGCATCAAGTTGTCCTCGAGCTCGTTTGATGAGATACTGGGCAAGAGACTTCGAGGGAACGAGGACGTGGAAATGTCCGACGGTCTTGAACAGGTCTGCGATGATTCCGGTGCTGCTGTCATGGAAGTGGAAAATTTTGAGTCGAACCTGAAGCGACATTGCGCACGTTTTGAAATGATCATTCCCAAACGCACACAAATATCCTTGGCGATGCCGGGGCTAGATCGTTTCGACTTGCACGCGAACGTTCACCACTTGCTACAAGATCAAGACCCTTTCTGCAGTCGCCCACTCAACCTGTGCCAACATGATTTCACCACGAACGCGGCAGGTCTGTTTCAACGGCATCTTGAATTAGACACAGATGTAAGAGCCTCCTCTTGTTGCTCCGCCTAACACTGATGTCTGCGTGCATTGCAGAAGCGGTTTCTTGTCTTGAGGTCGAACAGAGTCGATGATGGTTCCGACCACCTGGAGTCGATCCGCTTGTCTTGGGATGCTCCCACAAGCCATCGCCTCTCATCGAAGAGATAGGGAGTGAGAACCACCAGCTTCACGGTCAAAGCGAAGCAGAAGTAGCAGAGGAACCGAGGAGACTAGATGCGGCAGTTTCAGCATCAGAGCCTTGTCGACTTCTCGAGAAGCTCTCCATCACAAACTCCGACGCTCGTCAGCATTTCCGTGCGTCTTCTTTCGACAGTTCTCACGGGTTTCTGGCGCAGCACAAGCAGAAGCCTTCCTCTCGCCCTCCCTCCTGTCTCGCCTGGAGATCTCGGTCCGCCAAGTTCGCCGGGTTGAGCATCGCGGATTCAAGCCGGCATGGAGCCGATGTCAACGACGTTTTCTCTCTTCTTACCATTCGCTCTAGCCGACCCCTCAGTGTTAGTGACGGTCGGTGAGCTCAATAAAGTCAAAACTCACTCGGTCCCTCAACCTCCTCGACTGGTTCTGCCTCTCTCATCATCATGACCAGCGGCACAGCATCCGTCCTATGATGCCGTGACTGATGTAGATCATTCCATGCTGCACCAGCTCCCCCTTCCTCTACCGTTGCCGTCATCGCCGACTGACCTCTAGACCATGTAGTTCACTTGCCGTGCCCCATTGCGACTGACTGAGCGGTCAGCCAGATACCTGGACTCGAGTTAAACTCAGTCCTCAAGCAGATGAAAGCAGACCGTCATCCATAGAGCACACAGCAACAAACGCGGCTCAAACACACGAAACATAAGACCGAAAGTAACCAGTACTGCTGACAAAGCCAATCGAGGATGCCGTTGCAGCTACCTCCGCTATGAAGAAGTACATATTGGCTGATTTGAAGCTTGAGATTCAACCCCGCGTGGCACCAACACCCACTCCGAGATCGGACTGAGTTTAGAGTGCCCTAATCTCTCGCAGCTGAAGAAGAGCCTTAAGCGCCGTCTCAAGACTCAGCTTCTTCACTTTCAGTTGCGGGCGCAAGCACTTCTCGAGCCAGAGGACAGCTCCTCCTCGGACTTTGTCGAGTCGCCCGAGGAGGAGTAGTCATGGCATATGCAGCGCGATGTTTGCGAATCTTCTCAGACGCTGCAACATGGAGGGCGTCGAGGTTGACCTCCCCCACTTGGTCAGGTCGGCAGAGCTACCAATGTAAGGGTGGACCAACGTCACGTCCGCCATCAAGCCCTCGTACTGCTCGGACCCTCGATCGCGGATTCGAGGGATGTGGATATCGCCCTTCATCTTGCGGCCATGAGGATGGGAGGGTACCTGCCGTCGAGAACGAGGATCCCCCACTGTATCGATGACGCTATGAGTACCAGCGGCGTTCGCTGTCGACCGAATCGTACGAGTAAGGTTGTCATGCGCCGTGGGAAGCTTGGAGGATCGGCGTTTGCAGGTCTGGAGATGATGTGCAGCAACGGAGGGATCGAGCTCGCGCTGACATCCATCACATTCCGTCGGACACTGGCAGATCGGCATGCCATGGAGATCAGTACATGGATTTACTGGCAGAAGGTAAAAAGTGCCTCAAGCAAAACAAAGCAGGAACAAGCTAACCTCCAGGCACAGCGAGAAGCTGCAGATAGCAGTCGAGCATCTGAGCATAGCGGTGCGGGAAGGCCTTGAGGGGGTAGTAGCTCGAGACTCGCATCGGAGAGTGGCTCAGGTCTCGCTCAGGAAAATGAGCGAAGATGGTACGGTAGACTGCAAGACCCTATCCTGCGACTTGAGCGAGTGTGTCCTGCGGCTGTGCAAGGTGAGGATATCACGCTGTTGATCGGTCAGCGCAGCGCGAGCATGCACATGGCGAGGGAAGACGCGCATGACAAGAGGAGTCACATTTCGCTGCGCAGGCGGCGGAATGAAGTGCTCATGAGACGAGTCGACGAGAGCGCGCAAACCAGGGATTCTGCCAGTAAATCCGTATTCCGCTTGAGGCACTTTTTACCTTCTGCCAGTAAATCCGTATCCACCCGTGACGGCGGCGATCGGACGCCGCATCAATGCCCAAGCAGTGGTCAGTCGGCTGCCTCCGGGTATCGCGTCTAAGGGATTTTCTTCCTCCTGCATGCTCCTGCTGCTTGTTGCTTGATTGCTTGACCCTTAGGCTGCTTGTCTGCGCGGCTTCGCGCTTGGGCTGGCGATGCCGCGTCTGGGTGCCAGCAGTGCTGGTTGTTTTCGGGCTTGTGTTTTGTGTGTGATTGTGCAGCTTCTCGCTGTGGACTGTGTGCCTGCCGGTTCAGCTTGTTCCTGCTTTGTTTTGCTTGAGGCACTTTTTACCTTCTGCCAGTAAATCCTAGTCCTCCTCGCTTGATGGCGGACGTGACGTTGGTCCACCCTTACATTGGTAGCTCTGCCGACCTGACCAAGTGGGGGGAGGTCAACCTCGACGCCCTCCATGTTGCAGCGTCTGAGAAGATTCGCAAACATCGCGCTGCATATGCCATGACTACTCCTCCTCGAGCGTTCATCCCTCTTGCCATCTCGACGGACGGTACCCTGCATCCTGACACCCTCCGCTTCATCTGGTATCTCGCGGACATCATTGCTCAGCGCTCGATGCCTCTTGAGGATGCGGCGTTTGGTCGGCACTTTGTGCCTGATGACGGACCTGCTGCTGAGGTCTTGGCTCGCAAACGCGCCGCCACCTATCAGCGCCTCACCATGCAGCTGACGCTGGAAGCGCTCTTGTCTGGTGCCAGGCGCATGACGCCCTTGCGGGCGCAAGCACTTCTCGAGCCAGAGGACAGCTCCTCCTCGGACTTTGTCGAGTCGCCCGAGGAGTCTTCGCCGGAGGTCTCCGACTCCGATGGGGGACACCCTTCGAGTGGCGCCGACGATCGGCGCGGAGCTGGCGAGGCGTCTCCGTCCCTCACTGTGACGTCGGGTGCCTCCGGAGAGCTCGACACCACTGGGGTGCTTGCTGCTGGTCCGAGCTCGCCTGCTTCCTCCCCGGCATCGGTCGGGTCACGCCGGTCCTTGGGCATTGCCGCGGCGTCGCCGCCGTCACGGGCGGCTACCACTGACTCGGCTCCTTGTCGGCGGCTGCCCTTTCTCCGTCCGCGGCCGCCCGCTTTGTGGCGGCAGCGGACGTCTCGACTGACAGTGGTCAGTCGGCTGCCTCCGGGTATCGCGTCTAAGGGATTTTCTTCCTCCTGCATGCTCCTGCTGCTTGTTGCTTGATTGCTTGACCCTTAGGCTGCTTGTCTGCGCGGCTTCGCGCTTGGGCTGGCGATGCCGCGTCTGGGTGCCAGCAGTGCTGGTTGTTTTCGGGCTTGTGTTTTGTGTGTGTTTGTGCAGCTTCTCGCTGTGGACTGTGTGCCTGCCGGTTCAGCTTGTTCCTGCTTTGTCTTGCTTGAGGCACTTATCCTATATTAGCTTTTTACTTTCTGCCAGTAAATCCTATACTCGGCTACCGCTGCCACTGTGACTCGGAGGCTAGCGAGGAGGACTACCTCAAGCGGTACCGTGTTCCTGTGTCCAGCCTCCCTCCGTCCGCTGCCCCAGGCGGCAGTGCTGGTTCTTTT
>NW_005434657.1:684387-686136 GCF_000315625.1 Guillardia theta CCMP2712
GCATCGGAGAGTGGCTCAGGTCTCGCTCAGGAAAATGAGCGAAGATGGTAGACTGCAAGACCCTATCCTGCGACTTGAGCGAGTGTGTCCTGCGGCTGTGCAAGGTGAGGATATCACGCTGCTGATCGGTCAGCGCAGCGCGAGCATGCACATGGCGAGGGAAGACGCGCATGACAAGAGGAGTCACATTTCGCTGCGCAGGGGGAGGAATGAAGTGCTCATGAGACGAGTCGACGAGAGCGCGCAAACCAGGGATGTGTACCACAGATGCCGGGGGGCGTCCTGCGTCATCAGGCACAGCAGCCGGGGCAGGTGGGATCGCCGCGCCATCTGCAGCCGGTGCAGGAGCCTTGACACGACGGTAGAGGATCGCTCCAGCATTATGAACGAAGTCGTGCGCCTCAACGAAGAAGGTCGCCAGAGGATGCTTCTGGGCACGGAGAGATCTCGAGCAGTGAACGTCCAGGCTAGGAGGAGAGGGCAACATCCGGGACATGGGCTGGTCAGAGTACCAAGCGAGGAAGCGAGCGATAGCCGTATAGTAAACAGCGGGGTGTAGACCCTCAGAGGGCGTGAACTCGTCCCCTCCTCGACTATGCGGAAGCTCCCGCTTGAACCTCGCAAACTCTAGCAGGTCGGGATGCGCGGCAAGGTACTGCGAGGAAGGCCAGCGGTGGTATTTCTCAAGCGCCAGGTGGACAGAGAGGTCAAAGCGACGAATCTGTGATTGGACCCGCGGGAGAAACGGAGAAGACCCCTGGAGGAAGAAGCGCAGCTTCTGGAGATGGCTCGCCCTCACCAGCGTCTTGAACATGAAGCCATGCTGGACGAGCCCGAGCTTCGAGAGCTCTTCGTTGAGGGTAGAAACCTTTCGCTCGGAGCTGACTAGCATGAAATCCATCCGTGCCGATAGGCAGGCCGCCAAGTGTAATCCCGCCAGTGACGACCTCGAAGTGAAGAAGTTGAGTCTTGAGACGGCGCTTAAGGCTCTTCTTCAGCTGCGAGAGATCAGGGTGTTGATGCCAGGAGGGGATGTAAACTTTCGACTCGCGAGGTTGAATCTCTAGCTTCAGATCAGCTAACATGTACTTCTTCATAGCGGACGTAGCTGCAACGGCATCCTCGAGTGGACCGACAAGCACGACGTTGTCAGCATAGGCCAAGACTCGAACAGAGGGAAAAAGCTCTGCGATATGGAGGAGCAGGGGGTGGATACTGTGGCAGAAAAATACGCTGGAGGGGACATCGCCCTGACAGACGCCCGAGGTACACTGAACGGAGGCTGACTGACTTTTGTGAAAGAGTCGAAGGTCAGCAGAGTCTGTCTAAGGGATTTTATTCCTCCTGCATGCTCCTGCTGCTTGTTGCTTGATTGCTTGACCCTTAGGCTGCTTGTCTGCGCGGCTTCGCGCTTGGGCTGGCGCTGCCGCGTCTGGGTGCCAGCAGTGCTGGTTCTTTTCGGGCTTGTGTTTTGTGTGTGTTTGTGCAGCTTCTCGCTGTGGACTGTGTACCTGCCGGTTCAGCTTGTTCCTGCTTTGTCTTGCTTGAGGCACTTTTTATCTTCTGCCAGTAAATCCTCTACCACTGCTCCTGCTGCTTGTTGCTGGATTGCCTGACCCTTCGGCTTCTTGTCTGCGCGGCTTCGCGCTTGGGCTGGCGATGCCGCGTCTGGGGTGCCAGCAGTGCTGGTTGTTTTCGGGCTTGTGTTTTGTGTGTGATTGTGCAGCTTCTCGCTGTGCGCTGTGTGCC
>NW_005434657.1:687056-692172 GCF_000315625.1 Guillardia theta CCMP2712
CTGCCAGTAAATCCTATGTTGTTATTTCCTGGCAGCGGACGTCTCGACTGACAGTGGTCAGTCGGCTGCCTCCGGGTATCGCGTCTAAGGTAGATATAGGATTTACTGGCAGAAGGTAAAAGTGCCTCAAGCAAAACAAAGCAGGAACAAGCTGAACCGGCAGGCACACAGTCCACAGCGAGAAGCTGCACAAACACACACAAAACACAAGCCCGAAAAGAACCAGCACTGCTGGCACCCAGACGCGGCAAGCTAAACCCGGTGACCTGCATGCACACAGCGTACAGCGAGGACTGTTTGCATTACTTAGAGCGGTACCGTCAGCGTGCGCCCAGCCTCCATGTGTCCGCTGTCCCAGGCGGACCTCCGGGCAGCGCCAAAGCCGGCTCCATATCGTGTATGAGGGTGTTGTGCCGCTATCCCGGTGCTCGTTGCTTGCCCCTCTCTGCTGTCTACTGGTTGCCATAGGTTGAAGTTTTACTCGCAGAAGGTAAAAAGTGCCTCAAGCAGAACAAAGCAGGAACAAGCTAAACCTGCATGCACACAGCGCACTGCACAAACATACACAAAAAACAAGACTCAGAGCGAAGCCAGCAGTGCTGGTTACTTTCGGTTGATGACGGATTTACTGGCAGAAGGTCTTATGTTTCGTGTGGCAAGTTGAGCCGCATTTGTTGCTGTGTTCCGTATTTTTACCTTCTGCGAGTAAAACTCAGATCGATGCAGCTAGCGACGCTCCTTCTCCTGTGCCACTGTCTGATGATCTCTAAAGAGTTTTACTCACACACCACTGCCCCCAGCGGCTCTGCCTGACCCAATTGGCGAAACAGAGGAGGGGCTTCGTCGACTGACCAGCGGTCACTCGTAGGTCTTGTTTGTTCTCAACGTGACTCAGAGTCCGGGCCCGGTCAGTGCTGAGACGTTGGGCCGGGCCGGCCGTCTTCCGAAGTTCTATGATGCGTCCGGCCAGTTCTCTGAGGCGGGTTCAGAAGTTGAGATTGTTGACAAGGCGGCGAGATGGCGAGATGAAGATGCAAGATGGAAGCGGAGGCTGCAGGATGGCAGGGAGGGAAGGGGAAGAGGAAGAGCATGCCATTGCGAGCGCGAGCGATGCTGCTCATGCTCCTCTGCTTCTTCTTTGGTCTCTCCATCATCTTCCGCAGCATCTTCATGCACAAGAAACCTTCTGCCCGGAGTTCCGTCAAGCTTCGCATGCAGACGAGGCTGCAGAAGCAGCTGAGGCTCCATCGGCTCCTGAACCTCACAGATGTTTACAGCTCGAACAGCAGCAGCATGTCGCTCCTGCAGCTCCACACCTACACCGTAAGGCCCAACGACACGCTCTCCCATATCGCCACGAGACTTTCGGTTCCGCTTGCCGCCATTCTTGAGACCAACGGCCTGCTTGACGCTCATCACATCGACGTACGTCCTCAGCTCTCATGCCTCCCTCACGTGCTGGCAGGTCGGACAAGTGTTGAGAATTCCTAGCGCAGAGATGACGATGCTAGCTCAGCCCCTCGCCAGCTGCAACTTTTTGAAGAACCCTTCCTTTGAGGTGCTGGAGCAACGGCAGGGCTCCACGAGGATCAAGGTTAAGATGAAGACACTCGTTCCTCCTTCGCTGCTCCTTCGCTGCTCCTTCGCTGCTCCTTCGTTCCTCCTTCGCTCCTCCCCTTGACTTGCATGCAGGCGGCACACTGGCAAGACATGAGGCTGAAAGCAGACCAGCAGTATGCCATCGACTCTTCCAAGTCTCGCTCGGGGAGAAGCGCGATGAAGCTGGAAAGCCTCTCAGAGGTATGTGAGCATGTGAGAAAAGGGAGGTGAGGCAAGAGGAGGAGGAGGAGGAGGAGCAGCAGCAGCAGCAGGAAGGGGACGATGATGATGACGATGATGACGATGATGACGATGATGATGATGATGATGGAGATGATGATGATGATGATGATGATGATGATGATGATGATGATGATGATGATGATGATGATGATGATGATGATGATGATGATGATGATGATGATGATGATGATGATGATGATGGAGATGATGATGATGATGATGGAGATGATGATGATGATGATGATGATGATGATGATGATGATGATGATGATGATGATGATGATGATGATGATGATGATGATGATGATGATGATGATGGAGATGATGGAGATGATGATGATGATGATGATGATGATGATGATGATGATGATGATGATGATGATGATGATGATGATGATGATGATGATGGAGATGATGATGATGGAGATGATGATGATGATGATGATGATGATGATGATGAGGAGGAGGAGGAGGAGGAGAGTGCAGGCGGGCCAGGGAGGGACTTAGTTCCTCACAGGCACAGGAAGAGAAGGGGATCTTTCATCACGCCATCATTCGTCAGCATCGTCCGGCTCCTCTGCTCCTCTCAGTTTGGGTTTCAGCTCAGGTGCTTTGAATTGCTTGTGAAATCATCTCATGGAATTTTGCAGTTTCTCACGCAAGGAGCTGGGATCTTTGTCGACATCAGCTTTTCCTCCTCCTCCTCCTCCTCCTCCTCCTCCTCCTCGTCTTTTCCCCTCCGGGTAACTTCTTCTTCACCTCCGATTTGTTCTCTCATGATGTGCTGCATCTTCAGAGGAAGACAGCAGTCGTCGTCAAAGACCTCACGCTCCTCATTCCCGACGGCACCTACGACTGGTGGCCCCTCACGCTCAACATCTCTGCCTCCCCTCGGGGGCTGCGGTTGGAGGCAGCGACAATCTTCGTGATGCTGCGAGGGGCGAGGGGCTGCGTGTGGCTGGATGACTTTTCTTTGGTGGAAGTTGAAGGAGAAGCAGAGAAGGAGAGAGAGAGGGCGAAGGAGATGAGAGAGGAGGTCATAGCATCACGGATCTCTTCCTCCTTGCCTCGCACAAGGTTTTGGGAGGAGGTTGAGGAGACGTTGAAGATGACAGGGATGCACCTCGAGCTCTTTCATCGCAGGTGTCTTCCCTCCACTTCTCATCTCTTCTCATCTCATCTCTTCTCTTCTCTTCTCTTCTCTTCTCTTCTCTTCTCTTCTCTTCTCTTCTCTTCTCTTCTCTTCTCTTCTCTTCTCTTCTCTTCTCTTCTCTTCTCTTCTCTTCTCTTCGCTCCTCCCGTGCTCATCCTCATCCCTCTTCAGGAGCCACTTGAGCCCTCAGCCGCAGCAAGTCACACTCGTGTCCCACCTGCCGGTCTCAAGACTAGCCGAGCTGACGGCGCAGCTGAGGCAGGAGGGAGGAGAGGCTCGCGTCGCTCTTACCGCAGGCTGCAGGTCTTGGAGGTCGTTGGCTTCCGTTTGTGTGCTCGTCAGCAACGAGGAAGAGAAACGAGTGAGGGGAAGCGAAGAGGCACGAGGAGAAGTGATCTGAACCGTCAGATGATCGACAAGTGGTTGACAGATACCCGCTCCTCTCATCTCCTCGACCTTCATCTCCTTATCCTGCCTCTTCGCTCCTCCCTGTCTCCCAATGAATATCCGGTCAACCTCCTTCGAAACATCGCGATAGGCTCTGCAAGATCATCGGTACGATGATGACGATGGAGATGATGATGGGAAAGGAAAAGGAGTGGGGAAGGAGGTACTATCGTGAAGTTTATGCCTCAGGTTGTTCTTCTTACGGACGTGAATTTCCTTCTTTTCACGAATCACCTGGCACTTCTCTTGAGCTTCTTCTCACTTTCTGATCTCTTATCAGGCTGCGATTGATAGAGCAGCTGAGAGGCTCGTACGAGGAGGAAGTGAGGAGAGGTCGATAAGGGGGAAGAGGAGGGGGAGAAAGTCAATCGTTTGCAGGCAAGTGTATGTTCTCCCTGCGTTTGAGTTTACAGCTCGAGAAACAAACATGCAACAAGGTGATGTTGATGAATGTTTGTGGTGGTGAGATGAGAAAGAAGAAATGATGATGGTGGTGGTGGTGGTGGTGGTGATAATGAGAAGGAGAAGGAGAAGCCAGGGTGTGCGCATGGAGTAAGAGGATGAAGAAGATGATGACTATTTCATGTTTCTGCATGTCTCATTGTCTTTATCCATCTTTCACTTTTCCTTCCCCTGTTGACATGTTTCTCCTCCTCCTCCTCCTCCTTGTTCTCTCCATTGCAGGTGATTTCATGGAAGCCTTCCAGTCTCCGCGAGCCCCTGCAGACTCGATGCGAGCCAGTGTGTCTTGCTCTTCTCCTCCTTCCACATGACGTCGAAGCAGCTCAGACGGAGGAGAAGTTGAATCTGATCCGCCTCTTCGACCAGGTTCTCCTCCTCTCCTCCTCCTCCTCTCACTTGCTGCAGCGCGTCCTCCGCCAGTTTCAGCAGCTTGAGGCCCCTCGAGCGCATGCTCCCGTCGACTACGAGCGGTGGATCGGGTGAGAGGGAAGAGGAGGGAGCAGGGCGTCTGATTTCAAGGCAGAGCGACTCGTCCCTACGCGGTGACGTATCAGCACGACTTCGCTCCCTTCCTCCTCTGTCGCCGTGATGTCCCTCGCTTCGACACCCGCTTCGTGGGAGATGTTGGAGGTGAATGAGAGGCAGGAGAGGGGAGAGGGAGGAGAAGAACAAGAAGAGCAAGACAAATGAAGATAGACGAGATGGTGGTTATGGATGCGCTGGTGGTGATGATGGAGATGATGGTAAGAGTCTCGCAGGCAGGTCGTCGCATGCGTATGAGTTGAGCCGGCGAGGATACAACTTCCTTGTGCTACATGACGCTTTCCTCGTTCTCCATGGCCCTCAACACGCGTCACGTGGATTCATCAACACGACGAGGTGAACTCTTCTTCCCCTCCTCCTCGTCTTCTCTCTCCCTCTCCTTCTCCTGTCTCACTTCCTCCGCCTCCGCCTCCGGATCCTCGTACTGTGAAGCTTCTTGTAGATCGACTATGGATTGGATTACTTTCGTTCAAGACACCGACGTGCCATTTCTGCTCTCCTCGATCGTTCTGATCATGTGCAGGCTTACTATTCACCACGCGTGGACGGCAGGCGAACATGTGACGAGTGAGGGATAGGAATAGAGGAGGAAGTGAGACGGGAAGGAGGGAGGGAAGGAAAGGGGTTGGATGGATGGAGGGATGGATGGAGGGATGGATGGAGGGAGGG
>NW_005434657.1:692345-696937 GCF_000315625.1 Guillardia theta CCMP2712
AAAAGAGTCTTGTCTCGGTCACATGATGTGTTACGTGACCGGTCAGGGGAGCCTCTCAGCATGGTCACAGAGCGTGAGGGAGGGGAGAGGCGTCTGACTGTTCGTCTAGCATCTGAACCAGTTGAAGTTGCTGCTCAAGTTCCCTCAGCCCAACCAGCCTAGTGACTCATCAAACACCGTCTATGAAAGGCAGCGCCGTGCCATCCCGTCACAGCTGATGCTAGGAAGAGGTGAGACAAGTAAATGCGAACACGAATCGAGATGTTTCTCTAACACATGAATTCTCAGAACGTTCCAGCTGAGATTCTTTTATCTCACCGTCGTGTTAGCACTGTGAATGGCAAACATCAGAGTCTGTTGCGCGGATGATATGAAAGATGCGACGAAGAGCAAGAGTATCAAGCGTTTTCATGCTAGACGAGCGCGGTCGATGCTGTCTGATGGGAGAGAGCAGCAAGGAGAGGGTCAAGGAAGCAGAGAGGCTGAAGAACAGCCAAGGGCTTGTACCTTCGCTGTCTGCTCATTCTCCGTTCGTTCTTCCCGCTGTCCTTTCACCGTGTGAGGATCATCGGGATGGAGCGAACAATGTAGGAGGTGGGAGGGGAATAGTGAAAGACAGCAGAGGAGAATTAGGTTCAGAGCTTCCTCCTTCCGCCCTCGTCCGTCAACTTCGTCAAGGATGCCATCAAGAGCGCTAGTTCACAAGTAAAATCCTTCCGGCTCCAAGTCTACAAACTATTTCCGCCTCCTCTCGTCGATCTTATCCAATCTTCACCTTGCTGTCACCATCGATGAACTCGTAAGGAGGGACCTGCAGGAGCCTTTCACCTCGCCTCCTCACTAGCTCTCTCCTCACCTCGAGGTTAAGCGGGGCCGGCCCCTTTCGGATGCGAGCGGACGCGTCGTAGTGGGAGCCGTGGCAGGGGCAGAACCAACCTCCCTTGAAGTCACCCGCGTTCGAGATGGGAACGCAACCAAGATGCGTGCAAACTCCGAGCACGATGAGAACCTGAAGCCAGTGAGGAGCAGCGGCGAGGAGAGGCGACAAACCTCCTCCTTGATGCGACGAGCCTTGTCGGACTGCGGGTCCCTCAATGACTTCCAGTCGACCGCGTTGATGTCATCCAACTCCTCCTGCGTTCGCTTCTTGATGAAGACAGGTTTCCCTCTCCACCTGGACCAACGTGAGATAAAAAGCAGCGCGCGTTTCAACCCCTACTTGACTACGATACATCCTCCTGCAGGAATTCCATCCACAGGAACCTCAATGGATGCCAGGGCCAGCACGTCCGCTGAGGCGTTCATATAGTGCACGAACTTGAGCACGGCAAGGCGAGCTGCTGAGGCGTAGAAGAATCTACCAAGCTTGTCACCAACAGCCATGCAGTTTTTGGCGGCCAAGCTGCACATGCCGCCTCACAGACCTTGCGGTTCCCATCATGAAGTAAGCGAAGGCACGACGAGAAGGATCTCCAGGCTGCAGCCTTCCCTGGTTCGGAAGCGCATCCTTGCCGGAGTAAGCGTCGAGAGCTGCCATTTCCGTGAGCGTCGTTAGGTGCTTCGACATGACACCGCACCATAGTCATCAGTTCCCGGCATGGCTCCTCCTGGCGTCTTGATGGTAACAGGATGGATGCTGTTGGTCGTCATGGAGACAACCTTGGCGTCACTCTGCAATCCTCTGCCTGGAGATTAAAAAGTTATGACGAGGTGCTTGCAGAAAGGTACATCCATCCGTTGGCTATTCTCTCAAGGAGATGCTGATCCTCAGGTTGATACACATAAGGCTTCACAATCCAGCATATCAAATGCACTAGACTATTCACAAATCTTTTCAAACAACATTGTGGAACTCGGAAAATCGATCATTCTGGCCACACCGAAACGGCGACGGGGGATAGGAGAAGGTTTGAAGGGAAGGGGAGCGGGAGAGGGGAGAAGAGTTGGCAGGAAGGACTCACTCTGGCTTGACAGGAGCGGGCGAAGGGGGAGAGAGGAAAACCCCAGGGCCCCACGAGCCCCGCATGAAAGCCGCAGAAGCGAACGGCCGAGGAGCATGGCGACGAAACCTTTTTTAACAAAGTGGGTGGGGGGTACTATATTTGCCTTTCAAGAACCGGGTAGTTAGCAGATATCAGGTAGGTAGGGGTCATGAAAGCGAGGGTAGCCGCCAGCTATCTGGGAGGTAGGGTGATGGACCCCGCGATTTAGGCATAAAGTGGGTCGTTTGAACATGTAGAGGATCAGTGGACTACCCCCCTTTTGCTAGGTTTTTTAGGGGTAGGGGTATCCACAGAGCAACAGCGCAGCCTCGAGTTCAGGCCTAGAAGGGGGTAGAGAGTGCGAAAAAGAGGGGTAGTCGTCGTGACAGGGGTGGTAAGTAAGGGAACAGAGAGGTTGTAAGCTTACCGTTACAAACCGTTTCTGAAAGTTAAAATGTTTTCTTTCCAATTGTCCGCGCGACCTCAAACTTGAGATCAACAGAATCCTTCATGTACAACGCCGACCAAGATGCGGCGAAAACCTGCGAAGATGAGACATGGTGAAGTGAACCAATCACATAGATGGAGATGTAGATGGAGATGGAGATGGAGATGGAGATGGAGATGTAGATGGAGATGGAGATGGAGATGGAGATGGAGATGGAGATGGAGATGGAGATGTAGATGGAGATGGAGGTGGAGATGGAGATGGAGATGGAGATGGAGATGGAGATGGAGGTGGAGATGGAGGGAATGATGGCGGTGAAGACTAAAGAGATGAGAGATTCACATGGAGATTGCTGTGGTGACGATGATGGGATGACCTTGGCGTATCAGATAAGGAGTCTAGCTCTGCTGCGGCTGCCGCGAACTCTGTTGCTGCTGCTGTTGGTTGTGAGAGTACCAGGGCTAAAAGCGCCGGAGGATGTGAACGCCAAGGACACGAGCGAGACTTTGGAAGGTGATGTCATCGCTCCCAGTACCTCATGACGAATCCTTTCGGGCAGATTGGAGAGCAGGAGAGCATGTGAGTGCTGCTATTCGCCATTACGGTGAGGCTCGCTCTTTCGCTCCTATCTTCATCTCCTTGCAGGCAGCAGGATTCGCAGCAGCAACGCCTCAGCGAACGACTTCCATCACCTGGTCTCTGCTCTTCGCTTTGCTGGAAGGTGAGGACAAGGAGAAGGAGAGCGAGGCGAGGAAGGCACAAGACTTAACTTATGCCCCCCCCCTCCTCCTCCTCTCTCTCGTGCTTCTCTCGTGCTTCTCTCGTGCTTCTCTCGTGCTTCTCTCGTGCTTCTCTTGTGCTTCTCTTGTGCTTCTCTTGTGCTTCTCTTGTGCTTCTCTTGTGCTTCTCTTCAGCTTGTGAACATGACAGCAGGATTGAGGAGAGTGCAAACATCCTGAAGGCCGGGATGGAGGTGCCTTGCCTGGCCTGGCCTTCTTTTCCCTTTCCTTTTCTGATTTCTTTGCTTGCCTGCCACCTCACTTGCTTTTCACATCTTCACTGCCACTTCTCTCCCTCTCTTTCTTATTGTGCTTGCAGACCGTGCCAGGCTTTGCTACGTTGCAAAACCTGCTGCTTCTGGGTAGTTTGCTTCGCTTGCAAGACAGGCATCCTACCTCCCTGTCTCGCTGGTTCTCACGACCTGGCAGGCAGGACGAAGCGTGCGAGGCCTTCCAGCACGCGATCCTGTCTCATCCTCGGGAGGGAAAGTTGTACTTGCAGCTGGCGATGACGATGGGCTCGTCCCTGCTCTCTCACTCCTCCTTTCCTCCTCCGTTCTCTTTATCTCGACATTCTCTCCTCTCGGTCGCTCGCTTGTGTCAGACTGCCACGCGACTCTCAGAGTGGACGGAGGAGACGAGGATGCAGTCTCTCATGCTCTCTGTCGCTCTCCTCCGAACCCTCCACGACTCGCGAGCTCCGCCTCTCCTTCGCCGCATCCTTCGAATGGATGCGACGGCATGGCATCGCTACGAACAGCACGTGATGGCAACAGGGGAGGAGGACGATGCGAGGGACGAAGGCAGAGGCGAGGAAGAGTTGCGAGCTCAACGACTGCTGGACTCTACCTGGAACGACTTGCAACATCCGCGCGACTGCTCTAAGAAGCGAAAAGTTCTCTTCAGTGAGCTCGAATTGTGGCTCCTCCACCTAACCTGCTGGACTAGAGCTGGAAGGAAACATCTTCGGGCTGGGAGCTCAGCTTCACCTTCTCACTCTCGTTGCAAGTTACGCATGGAGGTCAGGGGAAGGAGGGGGATGATGATGGAGAGGGGAAATTAGAAGGAAGTTGTGTATGATGATGATGATGATGGAGATGATGATGATGGAGATGATGATGATGATGATGATGGAGATGATGATGGAGATGATGATGATGATGATGATGATGGAGATGATGGAGATGATGGAGATGATGATGATGATGATGATGATGATGATGATGATGATGATGATGATGAGATGATGATCATGATGATGATGATGGTAAAGGCGTGTGTAACTGTTCGACAGGTGGTGGTGTTGATTCTCCTACTCATGAGCACGGCTTCTCTCGCCGCTGTGTCCACTCTACATGGGATGAAGTACACAGTCGCTGAGAC
>NW_005434657.1:697037-718694 GCF_000315625.1 Guillardia theta CCMP2712
GGAGGAGGGAGGAGGGAGGAGGGAGGAGGGAGGAGGGAGGGAGGGTCGGCAGCGGTTGTTACAGGACGGGAGATGGAGGTGGCGCTGGACTAACTTTGATGAGAGGCATGGCGACAAGGTGTGGGAGGAAGCTCCTCACGTTTCACTTGCGAGCTACTTGGAGGCGATTCGTGAGCGTCTGAAGCAGCTGAGACGAGGGAGGCGAAGAGGAGAAGGAAGTTGGCAAGGAAGAAGAGAGGTCGTGTTCCTCTCAACGGACTCAACTAAGGTCAAACCCTCCGCTGCTCTGCCTCTTCTCTTGTCCTTCTTCGTTCCTTCCGGAGCACCTGCTGACCAGCCTCAGGTGGTGCAGGAGATGAGGAGGATGGCGCCGGAGCTCGATCTGCGAGTCTTCTCGGAGAAGAGAAACCAGGGCGTCGCCTTCTCTCTCCTCGTCCACACCCATGCGATCAACGTCACCCGCTATGCCCTGGATGCTCTCGCTAATCTGCATACCCTTGCGGTAAAGGAGGAGGAGGAGGAGGAGGAGGAGGAGGAGGAGGAGGGAGTTATGTCCTTACCATGCGCTAGGACTCCACTGCCCTCGTCGCCACCTTCTCCTCCAATTTTGGACGCGCGGCACTGGAGCTGCAGTTGTCTCGCTACTTTGAGGCCCTGCGGGTCTGTGAGGAGAAGGAGGGCGGGCACGAGCCCGACGAAGTTGTGCGATGCGCAGGGCCGCACAGGAAGTCGCCTCCTCTGTCGCTTGACTTCACGTGCGGAGCCTCTTCCTCCTCTTTCACTTCGTTTATTTGTCGGAGCAGGTGGTACGCGGACCCATAGGCGAGCAGGGAGAAGAGACGGAGAGTGAACTTCTAGCTGTCGGGGGGGGTGGAGGGGAAGGGGGAGAAGGAGGAGACAGTGGAGGAGATGGCTGCAATGAGACCTACTCGTCCTGTGAGACGTATCTGTTTCGCCCGTCAGATTCTCAAGCATGTGCAACAGCAAGCCTTCTCACTGAGCGAGCATCTGACGTTTCTTCGCCGCAAGAGCCGCTCGCTCCAGCTCCTCCCTGCTTGGTACCGCGACATGGGCGACGAACGAGTCGCTCTTGTCCTGCGGCTCGTCTGTTCCAGCAAGTCACATCTGGAAATCTCGCGGGCTCTTCCACCTTCGTCGTCGTCGTCTTTCTGCACGCCTCCCTTCTCCTGCCTCTCCGTCCACTCCAGCACCTGCTCCCTGCGGTCAACCATCTGTGATGCAGGACAAGAGACATTACCGCTTGCGCGACGGCTTCCTGCTCAGCAGCATTCTCAAGCGGGAGCAAGATTGTGTCGTCCTCATCGCGATAGCCGAAGTAGGAGGCATCTGCAAGCCTCATGAGGGAGCAGGAAGAAAGCGGGTCAGGCGGTACCAGCACACTTGTACATGTCAGTGCGACTAGCAGGCGAGTGAGTGAAGGAACAACGGGATGAGGTCATGACCGAACCTTCTCTTGGCGGCTGGAGTTTCATGATCGCTCTTGAACAGCTCGCGAACACCAGGAAGATCCTTAGCGGCTCCGAAGTACTTGTAGCCCTTCGTGCCGGGTACCTTGTCGCAAGTCAGTCGCTTCTCTCTCCTCGTCCCCTTGAACTCACCTCCTTGCCATCTGCGTCCAGCACACTCGAAGATTTCTAGCAAGTCGCATACAGTGAGCATGGACCGAGTGGGGAAGGGGCAACCAAGGAGGGGAAGAGAAGAGGGAAGAGCAACCGAGGAGATGGGGGAGAAGGAGGGGAGGAGGGAGGAGAGGAGAGAGGGGAGGAGGGAGGAGGGAGGAGGGAGGAGGGAGGAGGGAGGAGGGAGGAGGGAGGAAGTTAACGAGATAACAAGGAAGAAGTGGTGAGGGAGCACCAAGTAGTTTGGGCCTCCGAGCTCAATGATGCGACGCTCCCAATTCGTTTTTTCTCGGCAGAGTCGGTTGATCTGATCGTTGAGGTCGCGTATCTTGAACTCTCCGAGCCCAGGGTTCTGAATCTCCGCGACCTGCCGGGATATGACGGGGGGAAGCGAGGCAGAGACAAGTGCAGGAGAACCTTCTTAGTGATGACTCCCACTATCTGCCTCCTCCACTTCTCTGCCTCTGGCAGGGATTCGACCATAGTGGCGGAGTATGGCCTTCTCTCCTTCTTCTTGTTGTCTTCCCCGGACTAGATGGAAGAATAAGAGAGCACAAGGGGTTAACTCCAGCATGCAAGGCTTCAGATATGTGCGTGCGACGGCAAGGGTAGGGGACCAGCTGCGACCCGCCAGCAGCAAAAACACGAAAATGTTGAAAGCGAGAACGCAAAAGTACGAGCAAGGAGTTGTGGAGAGGAGAAGGAATACCAATCCGATATGAGAGAAGAAGAAGTTCACGGACACGGAAGCGAGTACCACAGAGAGGTAGGTAGAAGGAAGAGGGCATATGAACAACGATGAGGACACAAATCAGGAGGACAAGGGAGGGGCGGCAAGGAGAGGAGGTGGAGTAGGGAGCAAGGAGGTAGAGGTATCAGGTGCCTCAAGCCATCTTCTTCTCACCTGCACCCGCAGCCATCGGTTCAACATCGACATCGCCTTCTCCTCGTTACGCGCCATTGCTCGCGCTCCTTCTGGCAGTTACAGAAATCGTTACGAATAAATCCTTGGAACCGTTGAGAAACCGTTTCATTGCGAAACCCTGCCCATTTCTATTTCACATTTTCCATGCTGTGATGAGGCGGCGAGCAAGAACTAGGGACGTGGAGGAGGAGGAGGAGGAGGAGGAGAGAGGAGGAGGAGAAGTAGACGAATACGTGACATGTCAAGAGACGGCTGCGGAGAGAAGAGCAGCGATCGGGGATCACAACCAAGAGCACAACCGAGGGGAGCCATCGGAACGCTCGGCTGACCGAGCTGGGAGCGAAGGAGGAGGAACGAGGGACTTCAGAGCCTTGATGCTCGACGAGCAGATAGTGAAGGGGCTGGAAGAGGCCGGCTATATCCGTCCATCCCCTGTGCAGCTTCGAGCCATTCCACTTGGAAACGTAAGGCAGCATGACCTGCGTTTCTGTGCATTTACGATGATTTCAGATGGGGTTGGATCTGATCGTTCAGGCAAAGTCAGGCACAGGCAAGACCTGCGTGTTTGCCGTCATCATCCTCCAGTCCCTCTCATTGAACTTCAACGGCGTTCAAGCGCTTGTGCTTTCGCACACGCGAGAGTTGGCTTACCAAACGCGAGACGTGATCCGCTCAGTGGCTCGATTCATGTCAGGTCCGAAGAGCGAGAAGAGGGACAAGCAAGACAGGCGGAGCAAAGCAAGAGGAAGAGGGAGGGGGGAAATGCAGGGAGAGGGAAGAGGTGGGAGGGGAGGGGAGGGAGGAGGGGGATGGAAGCTGGGCGCGTGGTGGTGGTGGGGGAGGGGACTGGGGGGAGGTTAGCGATGGGTGTAGATTTTAGGGTTGAGGGTGAAACATGTTGTGACATGCATGAAAGGAATTCGTTGCGAAGCTTTTGTGGGAGGACTACCAACTGAGAAAGACATTGAAAAGCTTAAGAGCGCTGAGAGCTGTCAGATAGTGGCAGGTAAGATGATGATGATGATGATGATGATGATGATGATGATGAGGAGGAGGAGGAGGAGGAGGAGGAGGGAAGGGGGGTTGGGTGGGTGGGTGCAGTGAGTAGGAGCTAAGACGTGTTTCAGGTACCCCAGGTCGACTGCGAGCACTGGTAGAGGCGAAGCATCTTGACTTGTCTGCTCTGCGTCAGCTGGTGAGGGAGGAGCGACGAGCTCGTAGACGAACGTGAATGAGTCGAGCAGGTGCTGGACGAGGTCGACGTCCTGCTGGAGGAGGAAGGGCTGCGACCTCAAGTTGAATTCTTCTTCAAAGTTTCTCCTCCTCGCAAACAGGTGTTCGACTGTCCCTCGTCCTCGTCCTCGTCCTCCTCATGATCCTTTCAGATCCTCGCTGTCAGCGCTACATTCACGGATGAGCTGCTCGCATACCTACATGCGCGTCTGTCTAATCCCCAGGTGGTGGAGGGAGCCAATGAGGCGAGAGGAAGAGGGGGAAGCAGAGACAAGAGGGGGAGGAGAGAGGAGGGGGATGGAGAGCAGGAGAGAGGGGAAGGGAGGGGGAGGGGCAGGAAGAGGGAGATGGAGAGAGGAGGGGAAAGCAGAGAGGAGCGAGGAGGAGGAATAAGCGTGAGTATTGCTGGTCAGGTCGTCAACGTGATTCGAGCCAACGTGGCGCTCAAGGGGGTCAAGCAGTTCGTCGAGTTTGTCGAGTCTCCTCGTGATGTGAGCGACGTGAACGCGAAGATGGAGAGGAGGATGATGGGGCTCGTGCGAGTACTTGAAAGCACTTCCTTCCATCAGTGTATCGTGTTCACGAATAGCAGGTGAGCTCTCACCCGTTCACATCCTCCTCATTCCTCCTGCTTCTTCTTCTTCTTCTTCGTTGCCATCGTAGCTCCTGCCTCCTGCTCTCCTCTCCTCACGTGTCTCTGCAGGACTCTTGGTCAGCGCGTCTGCCTGGTACTTGGCTCTCCTCCTCTCCTCCTCTCCTCCTTGACTTCCTGCAGCTTCTTGAGCGTCTTGGCTTCCCGTCATCCTTCACCTGCGGCGATCTCCCGCAGCCCGAGCGTCTCCGAGGTTATCGCCCTCCTCCTCGCCCTCCTCCTCGCCCTCCTCCTCGCCCTCCTCTTTGCCCTCCTCCTCGCCCTCCTCTTTGCCCTCCTTCTGCGGCTGCTCGTTCTTCTTCTCTGCCTCCTTCACTGCCAAATTCTGACGAGCTCCCAGCCCTCGAAAAGCTGCGTAACTTCGAGATCAGAGTATGAAGAGAGAGGGAGGGAGAGAGAGAGAGGGAGAGGAGACAAGGTGAGACAGCATGAGAGCTGTCGCAGGTGCTTGTTTCCTCCGACGTCTCCTCGCGAGGGATTGATGTCGACCGGATTAACATGGTGGTCAACTTGGAGCTGCCCTCCTCCCACGAGACTTACCTGCACCGGTTGCTGGAGGACGAGGAGGAGGGCGGGGCTGAGGGAGCCGCAGGATAGGGAGGACGGGAAGGTTCGGCACGTATGGGGTAGCGGTGACCATCACAGTTGGAGAGGAAGAGAAACAGCGGCTGGAGGTGATCCCGACGAGCCTCCTCCTCCTCCTCCTCCTCCTGCTCCTGCTCCTGCTCCTGCTCCTGCCCCTGCCCCTGCCCCTGCTGCTGCCGCTGCCTCTCCTTCTGCTACCACCCTGCTGCTCCTGCTCCCCCTCGTAGCTTGAAACAATCGAACCTGAAGTATCCGTAGACGATGAGCAAGTCGCTGAACATCACCATAGAGCCGAAGCCTGACGTGATTCCAGCGGTACATCTCACCAGATCTCATGCATCCCCTCCCCTCTCCTGCTCCTGTTGACTGACGAAATCTCAGGAATTTTATGATTTTGAAATCGTCGATGACGAAGAGGTTCAGCTGCTGCTGCTGCTGCTGCTGCTGCTGCTGCTCCTCCTCCTCCTCCTCCTCCTCCTCCTCCTCATACTTGTGCTCATTGTTGTGCTACAGAAGCAAAAGTTGGACCTCATGAATGCGAAGCGAGCAGAGCAGGTGACGCTGCTGCTCCTATCCCTCCCTCTACTTCCCTCTCCCACGGCGCCTCCTCTCCTTGGCGATCTTGTTGACTTTCTTGTTGACTTTCTTGTTGACTTTCTTATGACTTTCTTATTGACTTTCTTATTGACTTTCTTATGACTTTCTTGTTGACTTTCTTATGACTTTCTTATGACTTTCTTGTTGACTTTCTTATGACTTTCTTATTGACTTTCTTGTTGACTTTCTCACAGGCGCACAAGAAGAACATCCTCAAGGAGCTGCAGGAAATCTCACGCGCTGACAGGAAGAAGTCCAGGGGTCTGTCCCCCTAATGCTGCTGCTGCTGCTGCTGCTGCTGCTCCTCCTCCTCCTCCTCCTCCTCCTCCCGCTGCTGCTGCAGCTGCAGCTGCTGCAGCTGCTGCTGCTGCTGCTGCTGCTCATCCTCCTCCCGCTGCTGCTGCTGGTGCTTTTGTGCTGCTGCTGCTGATTTTCTTGGATCTTTCACAGAGGCAGGGCGAGGAATTTCTGTCGCCTCCCCCTTCGATCAGGTTGCTTGTTCCTGCCTCTTCTCGCCTGATGGAGTAGCAGGGAAGAGACCTCGGGAGCCTCTTGCCTGGCACGCCAGTGCTCGTGAGGTGAGGAAGGAGGAGAGGAGAGGAGGAGAGGAGAGGAGGAGAGGAGGAGAGGCTCGAAACATCTGAGGGAGGCGCAGGCAACAGGGGGTGTCGGTCAGAGGTGTGATAGCACAGGAGGGATCGACAGCTGGCGAGTTTTTCGTTCATCTCGTGAAAGACGGGAAGCAGCAGGTGATTTCAGTAGACGTTTGCGACATCTGCCGATAAAAGAGCGAGGGATAGGAGGAAACGAAGTGAGGAGGAGGAGGAGGAAGAGGAGGGAGGGGCGACTGCAAGTGAACGCACTAGGCAGCTATGAGCATGCAGAGCTTCTCTAGCCATCTCCTCTGCCACTCCCCGTCCTGCACGCGAGGTCAGCCCGTCAACCTGTCGCGCCTTCTGAACCTCCGTCATGTCGATGTGATCCCGATGGCACACGCGGACGCTCGTCCAGCCTCCTCCCTGCAGCCTCCGACCTGCCGTCCACATGAGCAGCACCACACTTGATCCTCCCTCCCTCCCTCCCTCCCTCCCTCCCTCTGCTGCTCCCTCCTCCTCCCTCCTCCTTCCAAGCTCCTCCTGCTTCCTCTTGCCTGCGCCCTCCAGCTTGCAGATGCACGAGTAGGTGGCAACCACAGGTTCTGTTCGCGGAGGAAGCTGACCAGCCACGGCAACGAGCCCGTCGTTGGCCTCCTCCTCCTCCTCTGCTGCTGTACAGATGGAGCAAGACGACCTGGCGGAGCAGCAGGCGTTGCAGGCAACGGAGCCCGTCCTCAAGGTCCCTGTCTTGTCCTCCTCCTGCTCCTCCTCTCCCCCCCCGACCGACTTCACGTGCACTTTCTCGTGCTTGGCGCGGCGAGTAGCTTCGCTGGAGCAGGAGGAGATGCGCCTGACGAAGGCGAGGAAGCTGACGAAGAGGCTGAGAGGGAGGAGAAAGAGAGCGAAGGGGAGGTGGCGCAAGAGCTTCACCTGCTGCCTCTCTCATCCACTCCTTCACCCACAACTTCATCTCACCGTTGGCAGCTGCAGTCTCCCCAACATCCTCCACTGCTGCGTGGAGGAGGAGAAGCACGCGAGGTACCTGGTCTCACTGCAGGGAAGGACTGCCTTCATCTTATCGTTCAGCTCGCGCATCCTCTGTGGGCTGAGGTCCCTCCCTCCGTTGTCTTGCCCTCCCGGACGCCACCTGCCTGCAAGGTCAGCTCTGCTTCCCCATCCTCCCACTCTCACAGGAAGAGGAGCCGTAGCAGGGACACTCCCTGCTCCCTGCGCACATTCCAATGGCGCAGGCGCAGTCCGAGGCACTGGAAGGAGGGGTAAGGAGGAGAACGAACAAGAGAGGGGACGAAAGGGAGGAACCAGCAAGGGGCGGGGAAGCAAGTGGTGGCGGAGGAAGAAGGAGAAGGAGAAGGAGGGAAATGAGAGGAGGGGCAGGCAGAGGGAATGAGAGTGGAGGAGGAACGGAAGTAGGTGGTGATGGAGGAGGAGGTAGAGGTAATGGGGGAGGTAGAGGAGAAGGAGGAGGAGGTAGAGGAGAAGGAGGAGGAGGTACAGGTCTGGGGGGAACCTCGTTCTCTGGGTCGTGATCGCACCAGACGAGGAAGTAGATGAGGGAGAAGATCCACCAGAGAATGCTTGCAGGAAGAGGGCGAAGAGAGGAGGGCGACAACCCCACGGCAAACACAGCAGACGTTCCGTTGTTCACCCCGTTGAGCGTGCAGATGCTTCGTATCCACCGCCCTGAGGTGACATGCCGTCCTCCTCGCCCGTCCGTCAGTTCGGATCGCGCGAGGAGGTACTGCAGGTATCGTGCTGTCGGGGCTCCAAGACTGTAGGCAAGGATGTGGATGGGACGCTCCTCACTCCATTCAGGATACAAGCCAGCCATGTCTCGCCCCCCGTACCTTCCATGCCCCTCCTCTAGCGCGTATCCTCCAGCATTGTAGTCGACCCTACCACCTTTGAGAGCGTAGAAGCATTCTACAGCTCGATCATGCACGCTTGAGACATGACCACACTTGACGGACAGGAAGCGACACCCCCCAAGCTTGCTTCTCAAGTACCGCCTCACGTCTCTTGAGATCCCTCCTCCGAACAGGCCGTCTAGAATCACGAACACAGCCTGAGCTTCTCTCGTCCGTTCTTTGATCATCCAGGATTCACGTGTATCACCTGTGATGGGTGACATGTGCAACTCAGCTGCTCATCTTCCTCCTCCTCCTCCTCCTCCTCCTCCTCCTGCCATGTTTCCCCGACGACTGTAACCGTGTGATGATGGCGTACCAGTAACATAGTAGTTTGTACCAGAGTTTGTACTGAAATCAAAATGAGTGATATTTAAAATAAGCCCTTCTTAAAATACGGTAGGTCCAACTAGCGACTGGCCCAGTTCATCCTCCTCGTCCTCCTCGTCCTCGTCCTCCTCGTCCTCGTCCTCCTCGTCCTCGTCCTCCTCGTCCTCGTCCTCCTCGTCCTCGTCCTCCTCGTCCTCGTCCTCCTCGTCCTCGTCCTCCTCGTCCTCGTCCTCCTCGTCCTCCTCGTCCTCGTCCTCCTCGTCCTCGTCCTCCTCGTCCTCGTCCTCCTCGTCCTCGTCGTCCTCCTCGTCCTCCTCCTCATCATTCATCGTCCTCGTCCTCGTCCTCCTCGTCCTCGTCCTCCTCGTCCTCGTCCTCGTCCTCCTCGTCCTCCTCCTCGTCCTCGTCCTCCTCGTCCTCGTCCTCCTCGTCCTCGTCCTCCTCGTCCTCGTCCTCCTCGTCCTCGTCCTCCTCGTCCTCGTCCTCCTCGTCCTCGTCCTCCTCGTCCTCCTCCTCGTCCTCGTCCTCCTCGTCCTCGTCGTCCTCCTCCTCCTCCTCCTCGTCGTCCTCCTCGTCCTCCTCCTCATCATTCATCGTCCTCGTCCTCGTCCTCCTCCTCATCATTCATCGTCCTCCTCCTCCTCCTCATCGTCCTCCTCATCGTCCTCCTCATCGTCCGCCTCATCGTCCTCCTCATCGTCCTCGTTCTCCTGGTTTCTATTCCTTCTCGCCGTTCTCGTCATCCTCCAACTAAACCTTCCTCCTCCTCTTCCTCTTCCTCGTCCTTGTCATCCTTCTTTGTGTTCTTTGCCCTTTGCCTGATGTTGATCCATCCTGAGGTAGATAAGGTAGGGGTGGTAGAGTAGAAGGAGGAGGAAGAGGGGTAGGAGGACATCAGCTGCTCCGAAGAAGAAGTCACACTAGCGTGCTTGGTATCGACTACCAACTGACCGCCTGCATTCAGGCATGATCTTGGAGAGCCATGAGGACACATCGGACTTGAGGAGGGAGGTACAAGAGAACAGATCTTTCATCGTTCGCATCTTGCAGGCTGTGGAGAAAGCGTCGTCGGACTGCCAATCTCAAACGAGCAATGTGATGAAGCGAGTTGACGGGCTTGAGTCTCGTCTCGAGTCTCTGGAGCATGGGCTCAAGCTGCAGTCCGAACACACGCGCAGCCTCCTCATCGCCTTGGAGGCTCAGGGGGAGACAGTGAGGGACCTGCGAGAGCAGTTGTACTCCGTGCAGGTGAGACTGGAAGACTGCGCCAAAGACCACAAGAGCTTGAGCAGACTCGAAAGCACCTTGGAAAGCCTCTCCTCTAGGATGGAGCGAAGAGTTGACAACGCCTTGACCAAGCTCGAAGAGCAAGAGATCCGTCTGGAGCGGCACCTGGGCGACTCATCACTGCAAGCGGCCAAGCTAAAGCAGGAGGTGGACAAGGAGCTGGACGCTCAGAGGAGCGCGCAGGACCACGAGAAGGAGAGGCTGAGCAGCAAGCTCGCCACTGCCCTTGAAGGATTTCGCGTTGCAAATCAGGAGGTGTCAAAGACCCTGGAGCAGCAGGAATCAAGGCTCTCTGCCGTAGAGAGAAAAGTTGAGAGCGTCGGCTCTCTCGTCAACGAGCATGATGTGAAGCTGTCGGAGCAGCTCAAGGCCCTTTCACAGAGCGTTTATACCATGATGCAAGAGCAGAAATCCTCGTTTGACCTCCAACTTCGCAGCTACAAGGATGAGATCGATCCTCGGATGTCAAAGCTGGAGGGTCGGCTGCGATCTCTGTCTCCGGACGTGAGGGTAGAGCATTCGTCCAGGGCTGCTGAGCAGAAAGCTGAGATCCAGGCGAGAATATCGCGACTCGAGAAGGCCTGGCCTACTCTCCATCCTCGAGCCGCCGCTACGGTGGTGCCCAAGAGCTACGACGGGGCTCCTGGCACGCCCACGTTTGACCGCATGCACACTGCTTCCTACTTGGATGGGACAGACTTGGAGATTTCCCGCAGTGAGAACACTGAGATCGTGTCGCCTCCTCTCAACCACAGCGTGCTGCATTGAGCAGCGGAGGGCAGGAGCGCCTTGAACGAGCAGAGTGAAGCTTGCTAGTCTCGTAAGTTTATTCCCTTCTCATCAATCTACAAAACATACCGGGAATGTTCACTCATCATGCCCAACGTGCTCTATCACGAAAACCAGCGCACCGGCTGCCAGAGCCTCGTTCCCTTGGCGTCTATTGTACACTTGTATCATCAAGTCCCCATCACCATCCTGCAAGAACTGCTGCCAAGCTGATATGAGCGTCTTCTCCGCTCAGTGTGAAGATCAAGACGGTTGAGATAGCGAGGAGGCTGTAGAAGTATAGTTCCACCCCACTCGCTGCCTCCTGCAGCTCTTGCTGCTTCGACGGCGCCTCCTTGGCCACGCCAGCGGCGCTGGAAAACTGCAGCATCGTGTCAGTGCTGACGCAGAAGAGTCGTGAAATGTTCACCCGCAATGAAAGCTCCTCCGCCGCCTTGCCATGCTTGCCCTCCAGCCACTCCTTCCCGAATGGTCGGCCATCCGGTGCATTGATGCTCCTCACGTCCCCGAAAGCGAAGCTGCTCGTGCTTGTCAGCATGTGCCGAGCACGTGTACAGGAGCAAACAGAATCACCTTGAGCTCCTGGTAGAGTAGAGCTGAGTTCCTCTTGACAAGGCGAGCCTTGAGGACGCGTCGGTCGAAGTCTCCACCATGAAGTATGTCGGAATGAACGCTGACACCAATGTTTGATCTTGGAGCAATGAAAGCAAAGAAGCGAAAAAAACTAGGGTCTTGATCATTCTGATAGGTTTTCCCAAGTCTTTCCTATGATTTCACTGACAACCGCTGGCCTCCCGATGTTCAACCTGAGCTTTATCCGTGGTCAACTGCAATGAGAGTTACTACATTGCTTCCAGTACAACACAAGAGCATGCCGAGGGCAGTGAAGGACTGATATCTCTCCTACCTTGCTAGACTGATCTTATCTCTCCTACCTTGCTCTTCCTGCCGCCTCTCTTCCCTCCCCATCCCCCTTTCCTACTCCTCGTGCTCCTCCTTCCCCTCTAAGAGCATCTTGGTCTATCTGCCCAGATTCCGTTCTCATTTAAACTTGATCAAATAATTTGAATTTACAGAGTGTATTTCCTTTCATTATTTCGAAATGTTTTAGAAACGACTCTAAATTCTGCATATACCAAATCCTAGGACCCTTCCTAGGCTCTTCCGTATGAGATGGGGACCATTAAAAGTTTTATAGTTTTATTATATCATTTTGTCCGTAGACCCCCCCACTCCCACCCCTCTTCTTACCCCTCATTTTCATGCTCAAAGTACCCCTCCATTGCATATGTTTACCACACCTCGACTCCCTAACGCTCCCCTACCCCCCCTACGCTAGTCACGTGGGGCTCGAAAGTTTGTCTAAACCCACCCCCATCACCTAGCCCACTTCCACCCCTACCCCTAATTTCCCTTGAATTCCTCTATGGGCTTGAGTGTAAAATTGACCCCACCTCCACCCCCACCCCTCGATTGCGAGATGCGACCGCCGGTCGCCCCCAAAGGACATATAATATTTTCATGGAGCGCGGGGGTCAATCTCTATGACTTGGCATAATATGGATAAGGTGGGTACTTTTCTTTCTTCGTGTGGGTAGGGTTATGTACCCCACCAACCCGTGGATATGATCAACTTTGACGATTTTGTTAAAACTTTGTTTTATTAACTTCCCAAATAGATTCGAAATATGATATTACATTCGCAAAAATTTCTTTCTATATTTTCAAATTTTGCCGAAGAGTGTTTCACGTGTTTCAATTTTTGGAATGTCAGCAACGCGACTGTTGGGTGCGAAACGCGCGAGAAGTCGCAACGGGCGAAACTTGGAAACTTTCAAACTTTCGCATGGTACTTTTAAACTTCTCGATTAGGCGGAGAGAGGCGAAAGTTCGTTTGACCGTCGACATGTAACAAGTTCACTCAGAGCAAGTGGTGGAGCCAGTGGAGTTGGCGAAGAGACCGAGAGAGCAGTTGAAGCAGAGCTGGGGATCAGTCAGCGAGAGATCGTGATGCGAGAGCCAAGGGCAGAGGCGAAGCCTGAGGAGGGGAGGGAGAGGAGAACAAACCTCGAAGCCTGTCCCGTTGCTGTAGGTGTTGACCGCACAAGGCTCGCAGGACGTCTGCCTCCTCCGTCATGCCCAGCAGCTCCTGCAGGCTCGCTCACCTGCCCCTCGGAGCTCGCGAAGTAGCCGGCCATGCAGTCGAGGCAGAGGGTGGCGGAGTTGGCACCTAGAAGAATGGCATGAGCAGACAAGAAGGCGGAGGATCGTAGCTGATGTTGTGAAGAAGGAGCAGGAGAGTAGGAGCAGGAAGAGCAGGAGGAGCAGAAAGAGGAGGAGAAGCAGGAGAAAGCAAGAGGAGAAAGCAAACCTTCGATGGCAGATGCCTTGCCCTGACTACAAGCCAAACAAGTAGAAACATTCGATGCTGCGACAGTCTCGCTGCTCATGGTTGTCTTGAGACGCCATGGAGGGAGAGAGAGAGAGGGGTGGGAAGCAAGAGGAAGAAGAAGGGAGAGGAGAGGACACGGACAGGGGCAGTGGAGGAGCGAAGGAAAGCGTGAGACCTGTAAGTGCCAGCAGGGCATTGACTGCATGCCGTCTGACCCGCGAGCTCGGAGAACTTCCCGGAAGGACAGCTGAAGCAAGTTAGAAGGTGAGACAAGGTGAGGATATAGCAGGGGGCAGGGAAGGGACGAGGTGCCAGGTCAAGGGATGTAGGAACGAAGGGGAAAGAGGAAGGAATTTGAGGAGGGAGAAACAGCAGGGGATAATGTTCATGAGTCACGATGAGGGAGGGAGGGAGGGAGGGAGGGAGGGCCTTACCTAATGCACTTCTGCTGGGAACTATTTGCGTAACTTCCAGCCTCGCATGTGTGACAGCTGCTCGTCGAATCAACAACAATGCAATTGAGAAACAAGATGAACGAGAGAGCAGGACGAAGAGAGGAGGAGGAGGAGGGAGCATGAGCAGGAGCAGAGTAGAGGGGAGAGAGAGTGGGGAAGGGGTCTCGCCTTCCATGTGCACTGCCGTCATAGTCCGTCACGGTTCCCTCCGGGCACAAGGAGCAGGTGAAGTTCAGCTCGTCAAACCCTGTTGATTTTGGGCATCTGCGATGGGAAGTGAATGATGAGCAGAAGTAGCAGCAGCAGCAGCTCCAACCTCCAGGAACACTCGCTTACAAAGCTCGCGTTCTCTGGAAGCGTTTCGTTGCACCTGGAGCAAGATCACCTTTCACACCTGCTCTGCTCTGCCCTTCTGCTTCTCCTTCCTTGCCTCCTCCTCTTCCCCTTTACCTCTTGCACCCTGTCAGCAAGTTGCATTGATCATTGCCGATGACGCCAACCTGCAAGGAGAAGGAGCAGTCACAGAGGGAACCGAAGGAGAAGAAGCCAGGAGAAGTAGGGTGGAGCAACAGGAATGGAGGAGAGTACAAGAAGAAGGAGGAGACAAGAATGAGGAGATCTGCTCTTCCTTGTCATCTGCCGCGACTCCAACTTTCTCTCCGTCCTCGGACAAGCACAGAGCTCGAGCGTTGGAAGTTTGGATATGGAATACTGACTTGGCCTGTGGATGCAACGAGCCACCCCTGTTGGCAACAAAAGTGATGAAGAGGGAGAGGAAGGTACAGAGAGGAGACTGCGTGGAAGTAGTGGGATATGCATGAGTTGAAGGGTATGAGGAGGAGAAGGCGGGCGTCACATGAGGAGGAGGAGGAGGAGGAGGAGGAGGAGGAGGAGGAGGAGGAGGAGGAGGAGGAGGAGGAGGTGGTGGTGGTGGTGGTGGTGGAGGAGCAGGAGGTGCGGGGGGAGGGGAGATGGAGAGAGGAAGTGCCGCGGGGGTATCCAAGAGGCGGAGGGGAGGATACGTCACCTTCGAGGGATGTAGAGCAACTGGCTGCTGCTGGTGAGGGAGAAGAGACCGTCTCGACCGCTTGCATGCCGGATGGCAACGACGTCCCCGAGACCTGACAGGACCGAGGAGGCGGAGGAGGAGGCAGAGGAGAGGGGCATGACGAGGATCTCGAAGAAAGGGTCGGAGGAGAGGACCGCTAGCTCCTGCGCATGGCTGATTGAGATGCCGCGGGGATGATTGAAGTCGGAGCTGCGCTTATTGACGCCCCAGCGACAGCAGGATATGTTGAAGCAGTCGGAGCAGCAGCAGCCATCTGTGGTGGCGGTGCTGAGAGCGTCGAGGTACGGGGGGCAGTGGATACTGGCAGGAGAAGGGGAGGGAGCAGTAGAGTTGGGAAGGAGACGACATGCCAGCTCGAGATTGATCTTGAGCAGATGGTTCCAGTTCCTGTTGGTCACGTACGCCTCCTGGTTCCACATCGCCACATCCGCCATCATCTGGCGGCTCCACGTCGCGCACTGCTTGATCGTCGTGTCCTCCTCCAGCAGGCCGGGGTAGTTGGTCTTGTCCGCCTGCGACACCGGCCCGAACTCGATCCCCGACGCCGCCACCTCCTTGCTCAAGGTCGAGTCGTTGTGAAACGTCAGCTTCATCACTTGTCCGCTGTCAACGCACGTGTAGAGGATGCTCGAGGTCTGCGGGATCCTCTCCATGCCGGAGATGTCGCAGCCTGCTTCGATCACCTCGGTGAAGTTCCACCGCTTGACATGCGAACGGTTGTCGAAGCGGAAATGCAGGAGGTTCCTGTAGCCGGTGTTGGCGAAGACGATGTCCTCGGGTGACAAGAAGGCGCAGCCTGACGCTGAGCTGACCAGCCTCCTCTCATCCTGCGTGTCTGCAAAGTTGATGCTTCCCAGGAGGCTCCAGGAGTCCTGGAATCCGACGCATGGCTCGTAGCCAGGCATGCACTTCATCTCGCTGTCAAAAGGAATGATGGGACTGCAAGCCACCTCTTGACTGCATCCCAGCAGCAAGACAAGAGTGAGAGGTAGAGGAGCTCTCATGATCGCGCGGAGGAGGGAAAGTTAGGTTGTCAAGATGGAAGGGAGGAACGATGACCGAGAAGAAGCAGCTATGCCACGGTTGAGTCAGCGACGAAGCTCTCCGAGTGTTCCTTCACGAGGCTGGTCCGGCATTGTTATCTCTACTCTTCTCCTGTCTCCTCTCTTCTCCTCCTCGTCCTCCTCTGGCATCTTCGCCCTACTCTCCTCCTAGTCCCTCGCCATGACGCGCCGACCGCCTCGGAGCAAAGGTCAAGTGCCGGGTCAACAACTTTAGAACTTTCAAACTTTATTTCAAAACTTTAAGTAGCCAGAACTTCGAGGCTGAGACTGTCAAACTTTGACACTTCTGCCATCTTTCCAAGTTTTTGATTAAAATTCTTAGTTTTTAGATAAAAATAGTTTTAAGTTTCAATGCGTCTGCCTGTTCGGTACCCCCGCCCCCTTATGTCCATTGGTTCCATGTGTACCCGTACCTCTGACCTCCTGGATCTGTGAAAATGGAGGTGGGGTAAGTTCGTATTGCTGGGTGGTACATAAAATGAAATTATAGAATTAAAGATTAGTATAAGAAATAGTTGTGACTAAATATAATGGTACTTTGAGACTTAAAAGTAATATAATAATTCTATTTGGGTAACTACTACCATCTCTTTCCATATTGTACCGCAGGGCTTGTCATTCACTACTGTATTTTTAAAATAAAAACTAAAAGACACGAAGAGACGCCTGCACCCCCTACCAGGCATTAGCCCCCCACTTTCTCCAGTACCCCTATCTTTCCCAGTTCTTCTACCCCATCTCAATCTGTCTCTACCCCCTACCCCCTGATCACTCTGTGTACTTCGAAAAGGGTTCCGAGGGAACCGAAATGGTTGGCGTGAGTAGTCGGGTAATCGAGTGCTGGGGGTAGTGCAATTAGGGAACACCAAGGGGGGTGGCCTTCGGATATTAGTGTCTCACTTATAAAAATGAGTTGCTATGGGTATAGGTCAAGATCAAAATGAAAGGGAAGATCATAGAAGGGGAGTACCTCTACAAGGATAATAAAAGAATAATACTTGTGTGACGAGCAAGATGGGTGGGGGTCAGATGTGGCAGGAAGAGATAGGGGTAGGTCTTTGATACTTTCGAGGAATGGGGGTGGGGGTGTGAGGAGTAGGGGTCTGAGACAGAGATATTGGTATGTGAACAAAGGAAGGTAAAGTTGACTAGTAAGGTGGGTGGACGGTATTTGATGGTGAAATGATGGTGGGGGGGTAGGGGTAGGGGACGGATTGCTAATCTAGGTGGGTTGGAGGTATCTGCAAACTCGGTAAAAGCACTGGTGGGTGCTTGCAAAAGTATGAATATACCCGTACTTTGAGACTCAAAAGTAGGGGTACTACAAGGGTGGAGCAGAAAATGTAACACTCAGTAAAACGGGTGGGGTAGGGGAATGTGAAGAACGGGGAAGGGTCTTGCATGGCAGAACAAAGAGCAGGGAGGGGAAGAGGAAGAGAGGAGGAGGAGGCAGAAGAGCGCGGGGCAGGACGAGGAGAGATGGAGATGGAGAGGCGAGGTGGATGGAGAAGAGGAGTGTGCAGGAGCAGAGAAGAGTTGATTGGGCGAGGATCCATGATCCGCGAGCTTAGGAATCGTGGTAGACGCGAGACGCAGCAAGTGGATTGGCGAGATAAGGATGGAGACGAGTGGGCTTGAGGATTATCGAAACTTTTTTAGCATCTTCATGAAAGAGGAGTACTTGTTGAGTGTGGTTGGCGGGAAGGAGAGTGAATGATTTGTTGAGGACAATATCATGCGAGGGCAGGGGGGGTGTTACCTTGAGAACTTGTGGAGGTGAACTGAAATTATGGTCCAGGTCGTCCGGTGGCTGATAGTTAGTCTCTCAGCTTCATCAAGATGCCAAGGCTGGATGGTGGGTTTGTTGGAATGTCGAAAGCGGTGGCAATAGCTACGACTGTGCCTGGTGGAACCGGGGCAGTCGCGTCTGCGTTGATCCTGGACGAGATAGAGTATTATCGAGCTGGCATTGGGTGTGTGCTGGAGGACAACCCGGAAACAGGCGACATTCGCATAGGAAAGATCGTGCCGAAGGGAGCGGCATCGAACACAGGGCTGTGCGAGGGAGATGTGTTGGAGCAAGTGGACGAGCATCCGATCTACAAGGGCATGTGCCTGTCCGAAGCCTCTCACTTCATCCGCGGCAAGGAAGGAAGCATCGTACCTTGCGAGTTCGCCGCGGAGAAGCATATCGCGCGACCATCCGCATCGTGAGACAGCGAGTCCCCGGGAGCGAGACGGAGATGTTGGGAGCTCTGTGGCAGAAGAACCACCACAAGCCCAAAGAACCCAAAGTGGCGACCAAGGAGGACAAGCTGGAGAAGCTTGTGTCTCTGCGTAAGAGAGGGCTGATCAACGACGTGGAGTTCGAGCATGCGCGCCTGCGTCTGATGGAGGGCCGGGAAGGGGAGCTGCCGAAACAAAAGGCCAGTTTCTCGTACACCCATATGTTCCAGACGCTGCAGTCGGACTTCGAGAAGTTGTTCACTGATCCAGAAATCTTGAGGAGGAGGCAGATACAGCAGAACGCGCAGACGGGATCTGACTTGCTCCTGTGACCTCGTCCTGCTCGAGTTACCACCGTCGTCGATGTACTATAAACCTTCTCCTTCCTTTCCTCGGCAGGGAGCTGCTCGTGTGATGCAGAGAGAGGGGGCAAGGCAGGTGAGACGTGCCGTTGCCTTCCTGTAGCTTCAGATTACTGCGAGTGTTTCTACTCATCGTGATCGCTGCCATAGTTGATTTCTGATTGAACGTTTTCATTTTCTCGATCTCTTCCCTTCCTCTCTTCACATGAATTCTTCTCCCGTCGTCTTCACATAGTTGGCCGGTACCAGCCCCCGCCTCGCTCCCTGCTGCGCTAGAAACCAGCCCGGCTGAGCAATACCTGCTCGTCCGTCAACGCGTGTCCTGATAGAGGGGGGAGCTACCGAGGAGGAGGAGAAGCTGACCAGGGAGCAGAGAGAGCTCGTCATCCTGAGCTGCGGCATGTGAGCGTCTCAGGATGGTCTCGCATGTGACTCACAAGCATCGAAGCGATAGAGAGACACAGCTTCCATGGGCTGACCGAACATCTCGTCCACCTCCCATCCTGCTCCTCCTGCCCCTGCACCTGCCCCTGCCCCTGCTCCTGCTCCTGCTCCTGCTCCTGCTCCTGCTCCTGTTTCTCCCGCTGCTGTTGCTGCCGCCGCTTCTATTCCTACTCCTGCTGCTCCCTCCTTCGCCTCCTCTCTCCTTGTTGTGTCCTCGCGCTCTTCAGTCCACCCGTTCATGCCACCTGCTAGGAGGTCACGAGTCTCATCAAAAGATGAAAAGGCAAAGTTCCTCTAGATTGATCCCCCAGCTTCTCCTCCAGCGGCTCCCCCAGCTCAGCTGCAACGGTCAGCAGGCAGGAAAGGCAGCTGAGGGTCTCGAGGAGGCCTGGCTCCGATCCTCTCCTCTTGTCCAGCTCAAACTCCAGCAGACGGTCAGCTGACCCAGCATGTACGAGCAACCGAGACATGGAGCTCTGTGAAGTGAGCGTCAGGGCTGCTGGCAGAAGAGAAGAGCAGAGCAGAGCAGAGCAGAGCAGAGCAGAGCAGAGCAGAGCAGAGCAGAGCAGAGCAGAGCAGAGCAGGTCAATGAAGTTCAAACATGAGAAGTTTTACATGCAGAGGAACGAGAGTGATTCTGCTTCCCAATTCTTCTTTTCTCTCAACTGAGACACACAGAGATTAGAGGAGGGAGGAGGGAGGAGGGAGGAGGGAGGAGGGAGGAGGGAGGAGGGAGGAGGGAGGAGGGAGGAGGGAGGAGGGAGGAATTTAAGAAGAAACAAGGTGGCACCGGTAGGAAACTCTTTGAGAGAGATAAAGCGACATGATTGAGAGCACGCGACTTTCTTCAGCTCATCACAAAACTCCTGACATGAAATTCGTCTGCTCGCAAACTGAACGACAAGCTCTGAGCAATGACAGAAAGCGTCGGAGAGGCGGGACGAGGGCAGGAGGGAGCTGCTTTGAGGAGCAGCAGTTGTTGGCGTCGACTCTCTCCTCTCCTCTCCTCCTTCTGTCCCTTGCCTGCCCAACACCTGAGATTGAAGCTCACCCATCACGACAAGCAAGCTTTCGCTGTGTTCCCAGCACTTGCCCAGCAGGATTTCAGCTTGCCTTCTCCAGCTCTCGTCCCCAGTCTCCCGTCTGATGCGAATAGTCGAGAGTGTCTGCGAGAGTTGCGACTGCTGGAGTTTGCAGCTGACCGCCTCCCTCCTCTCACTCGTCAGCTTCCTCTGCAACACGGTGATCTGCTCGCTCTGTATCCTCACGCGAGCCTTCATCTCCCCCAGCTCCTCCTCCAGCTGGTGTTTGTCAGCCGTCAGCTTTCTGAGGTCCACCTTCAGCATCTCGAGCTTCTTCTTCATTGTCACGTTCATCACGTCGACTTGATCTTTCATCTCGTCTCGCTCCCTCGCTACCTCCACCATCTTCTTCTCATCTTCTCTCTTCTTCTGATTTTGTCCCTCCCGCGCGATTCCTTCTTGTCTCTTCCCCATCGCCTCCTCCACAGTTTTCACCTCCTCCAATTGCCCGGGAAGTTTTTCTGCCTCCACCTGCCCCTCGACCCATTGAGTCTCAGCGTCTCGCGTCCTCTTCCCCTGTCGGCTCATCGCCTGCTGCAGCTCGACGACGAACGTCTTCACGCTCCTGATCTCCTCCACCAGGATCCTCCCCCTCAGTCGCGCATGTCGCACTTTGATCGCATCTGCCTGCATTGCCGCCATTGCCCCAGCAGCGGGAGTTGTCTCCTCACTCCTCCTCTTCCTCTCCTCCTCCTCCTCCTCCTCCTCATGATCCAGCACCACGTCAACTACTTCTGCCTTGATGATCTTCCGCGCATGTCGCTGATTCGTAAGGAAGTTGCCAAGGTCACAGAACTTGAAGAGATCGACCACGAGGGCAAAAGAAGACCGACAGGAAGACGGTCGAGCAAAGACGACCAGCCGCAATGCATCTCCTCCTCCTCGTTCTCCTCCTCCTCGTTCTCCTCCTCCTCCTCCTCCTCCCTGCCATGAGAGTCTTCCTGTCTCAGCACCGAGCATGATGTAAAGCTCCTCCAGCAGCTCCTTGGCTTCCCTGCTGGTCAAGTTGCTCTTGAGTCGAATCTTGACGTGCAAGGAGACATGCTTGAGAAGAGGGGAGAAAGTTTCCATCCAGCCCCACCTGCTCTCCAGCAGAGAGGAGGAGAAGGAGGAGGAGGATAGGGAGGAAGAAGCAAGTAGTTCCTCGTACCCCTCCAGCCTCCTCATCATCGTCCTCTTATCCTCTCTCTCTCGGTCGATCATCCTCTTGTAGAGTTTGTTTTCCATCAGCGAACTCTCCAGCATCTTCTCGAGATTGTTCAAGCTGCTCTCAAGCTCGTTCATCTTCCTCCACTTCTGCCTGTCCTTCTCGCCCATCCCTGACACTTGCCCCTCCTCCTTCTCTTCCTCCCCCTTCTCCACTTTCTTTTCTACCTCGTCCACTTCCTCCTTCTCCTCCGCGCTCAGCAGCGACTGATCGATCCTCGTTCCATCTGAATTGCACTCAGAAAATCGTGCTATCACCTGATGAGGAACAACTGCAGCAGCAGGTCCAGGGATGCTGATGCCAGAGGGAGAACGAGGAGGAGGAAGAGAAGGAGGTGATGGTTCTAGTGGTGGTGGAGGAGGAGGGCAAGTATCACGAAGCATAGCAAGCGCCACGAGAGCAGCAAGCAGAAGCAGCAGGGGAGCAGCAGGAGATTGGGAGGAGGAGGGTTTCCTTCACCGTTCTCCTCCAGCCGCTTGAACGCTTCGAACTTGTCTGTGTACGCCTCTAGCAAGTACGACAGGCTGACCTCTAACTTCCTCGCGTCCTCAAGCGCGTTGACCACCTGCCGATAATGAGGAGGAACAAGGAAAAGTTCATCCTGCTCCACCTCTCCTTCCCGTCCTCGTCCTCCCCCTTCCTCCTGTCCCACTCCGTCCTCCTCGTCCTCCCCCTTCCTCCTTCCCACTCCGTTCTTCTCATCCTCCACCACTACTCCCCTCCTCCTCCTCCTCCTCCCCCTCCTCCTCCTCCTCTCTCTCGATTTCTCACATGCACATTCTTCCTGCATTTGTTAT
>NW_005434657.1:719547-721699 GCF_000315625.1 Guillardia theta CCMP2712
CTACCTCGTCAACTCCACTCATGTACCTGAATACATTGCAAAAGGACCCCTAGTCCCTTAACCCTCACATGATCAGAAAAGTTTTCTTCATACCCCTACAAAATATGTCATATGTACCGGTGTAATAACTACCTACCCATGGACGCGAAGCCACCCTACCCCCTAAATACTAGGAGATTTTTTTTTCCCTCAAGCTCGCGTGCGGCAGGCGATCAGCATGCAGCGTAACAACCAGGACAGCGTGCAGACCTTTGGGAAGAAGGTGAGACGATGAGTGATGGAGAGATGATGTTGAGAGGATGAAGTGATGACCACAAAGATGATGACGCATGAGGAGAGAGGATGATATGGCTCAAAGGAATATGAAAGTTGTCATGATGAACATGTTCTACACGATGCTGTCGAGGGAGGGGGAAGAGGAGAACAACGAGATGAACAAGAAAAAGGAAGAGACAGTGCGAGGGAATGGGAGGGAGAAGAGATACACGTGAACGAAGGGGAAGCGGAGGGGAGGAGGGGGAGGAGGGAGAGGAGGGTCATGAATGAGTAGAGGTGCTCACGTCTGCCTTTCCCCGCACTCTTACTTGGCGTTGGGATCAAGTTCGGTGCGATCTTCGTGGGAGTCTGGAGGAGATGAGATGAGGGGAGGGGAGGCAAACGTTGAAGACGAGAAGAGAGCGGACGAGAACAGGAGGAGAGAGAAGGGAGGGGAGAGGGAACGACAACACATAAGAGCTACCCGTTTGATTGAGACAGCATCGGAGACGGCGGACGGGAGGATGAGAAAGTTGTTCGGGTCTTGCGGATCACGAGACCTGCGGACGAGGGTCGATTGCGTTGAAGGAGGAGCCCGACGTAATGAGCAGACGATGAATGAGAAGGGCAGGAGCAGAGGCAGGAGCAGGGGTAGAGGTAGGGGCAGGAGCAGGAGCAGGAGCAGGGGTAGAGGTGGAGGCGAGGGGCAGGAGCGAAGGGGGTAGGGGTAGGAGGGCGAAGGGGCGAGGAGCGAGGAGCGAGGGGTAGAGGGTAGAGGTAGAGGTAGGGGCAGGAGCAGGAGCAGGGGTAGGGGTAGAGGTAGGGGCAGGGGTAGGACCTTCCGTTGTCCTTGGAGAAGGAGAAGTCAGGAGGAACAGACTTGGATACGCTTCTTCCATCAAGATTGTCCTGCCATGCCTGGTCGTCACCCCCTCTCCCTCCTCCTCCTGCTCGTGCTGCTGCTGCTGCTGCTGCTGCTCTGCTGCTGCTGCTGCTGCTGCTCTGCTGCCATAATCTAACTTTTTTCCCCTCTTACCCGAGGCTTTGCTCGATATCTTGTCGTCTTGTCGCATCTGAAAGTTCCCTGAGGAAAACTGTCTTGTAGGAGCTGAAAAAATGATCAGTCCCCTCCTCCTCCTCCTGCTCCTCCTCAAACCTCTTGGCATAGCGAAGCAGGTGATCCTTTGCTGTTGCAGGCCTTGAGGTCCAACTGCCATATCGTTACCTCCGCCCCCTCCTCTATCCTGCTTCCTACTGCTCCTCCCTCCTCCCTCTCTCATCCTTTCTCTCTTCCCTCCTAACTCTCTGTCTTCCAGCCATCGTTCACCTGGGGCAACTTTGTCTCGCTGCTCTGCCATGGGGAGCGATGGTTGCGGAGCAGCGGGCGATAGGTTAGCGACGCTTCGAGATCTGCTGGAGATGAGCGAAAGGAGGGACGAACAAAAGGAAATAAGAGAGACAAAGAGGAGGAGCAGGAGCAGGAGCAGGAGCAGGAGCAGGAGGAGCAGGAGGAGCAGGAGGAGGAGCAGGACCGATCTCTTTTTGTGCACGATCGAGTAGTTCTGATCGCCTTCTTTGAAACAGCTTGTCCGCCTCGTCGAAGGACCAGGACTTGGAGGAGGTATCAGCCGGCTCCGCCCATTCTCTCCTTAGGTTCAACTTCATCCCCTGCTGCTGCTCGACCACCCTCACGCCCTCCTGCTCCTCCCTCCTGTCTGTCTTGATGCTCTCCTGCTCCGCAAGGTTCATCCCCGCCGAGGGCTCGTCGAAGGGCTCGTAGACTTTCATCCATCGGCTACTGAGTGCAGGGTGAGATAGGGTGAGGGAGAGAAGGATCTTACATCCTCCTCCTGGGTGAGTCCAGCGACTCCTTGCAGTGATGAGTCAGGAGCGAAAG
>NW_005434657.1:721799-751550 GCF_000315625.1 Guillardia theta CCMP2712
GGGGGGGTGGAGCAGGAGGAAGGGAGGAAGGGAGTGGAGGTAGAGGGAGGAAGGAGGAAGGAAGGGAGGGAGGGAACGGGGAGGAACAAGCTCACCTGGAGGTCGAAGGAGACGATGCCGGAAGAAGTGTTGAGCCTGATAGAGTTGTCAGGGAAGGACAAGAAGAAGAATTGCGATGGAAGCAGATCAGCACTGGGACAAGAAGGAAGTGGGGGAAGAGAGAGGGATGGGGAGGGAGGGAGGGAGGGAGGGAGGGAGGAGGTTTTTGTCACCTCATGGGGGTGAAGCGCTTTGAGGTCTGAGGAGGACGAGGTGGAGGATCTTGAACCTGGTAGACACAATCATGTCGAGGAAGAAGAGGACAGAGGAGATACAGGGAACGAGACAACGGAGAAGAGGAGAGGGGAGGAGGAAATGGAGGAGGAGGAAATGGAGGAGGAGGAAATGGATGAGGAGGAAATGGGATGGGGAGGGGAGAGGAAGAGCATAGCAGGATGAAGATGTCAGACCTTGAGTGGTCGACCCAGCCCGTTAGAATGAAGACCCTGAAAGAAATTGATGAATGCAATACAGGCAGAAAACAGGGGAGCAGGGCAAGGAAAGAGAAGTTCAGGAGGCGGAGCAGGAGGAGGAGGAGGAGCACCAGCAGGAGAATGAGGAGGGGAATGAGGAGGAGCAGGAGGGGCAGGAGCAGGAGGAGAATGAGGAGGGGAATGAGGAGGAGCAGGAGGGGCAGGAGCAGGAGGACACTCTCTTACAAGGCTGAGGAAGTGAGCAGTTGCAGTCCTAGCTGATGAGGGCTGCGGAGAAACAAAACAACGATGAAAGACATTGCAAGGTTAGGCAAGACCAGACGAGACAAAGAGAGAAGAAGGAGGAAATGAAGATGGGGAGAAAGAGGAGGAGCAAGAGGGACAGGAGGAAGCAAGGAGGATGTTCGCCACCTGAGCTTTTCGCACCATGACGAAGGGATTGTTCTCCGTCTCCTCGTCGCTGGGAAAAGTCAGAGAGAGAAGCGGAGGGATGAAGATGAAAGCACACAGCAAGGTTGAGGCACAAGGCTGCAAGAGATAAGAGGAAACGAGAGGGGAGATTGGCGAAGAGAGACAGGAGGAGGAGCGATGAAGGGCAGGGAGTGGGGAGAAGAAGGAACATGAAGAGAGGAAGAGGAAGAGGAAGAGGAAGAGGAAGAGGAACGAGGGGGGAACGAAGGAGGGTGAACAGACCTGCTCTCGTCTCCTGATCCCTCAGACCCGCTGTCACTGTCCTTGGAGTTGTCGCTGACGTCTGACTTGAGCCGCCTCTCCTGCTTCTCGTCACAAGGGACGGCAGAACTCCAGGCTACCATCTCCTCCTCCTCCATCTCGATCTTCATCATCCTGACCAAACCTTCAGTTCACAGAGCCTACCTCCTCCTTTCCCGCTCTCCCCCGTTTCCCCATCTCTCCCCTTCCCCTTCCCTCCTCCTCCTCCTCCTCTACCGCAGCCTCTTCTCCTCTTCCGCTTTCTTCGCCTGCATTCGTCGTCATCATCGGCGAGCTCACTGCTCCCTCACCGCTTGCTGGACGATGCGACTGAAATTCTTGTGACCGTCTGGTCCCAACATGTTCCAGATTGCCTACCAGTCAACTCACGTAAAGTCCAACGCCCCCCAGGCTCCTCCCTCCTCCTCCTCCTCCTCCTCCTCCCTTCCTCCGCCTTCTTTCCTCCTGCCTCCTCTCTCCCCTTGTTCTCTGACTCCATCGCCTCCTCCCCTCCCCCTCTGTCCGTATCCTCGTCTCCTCTTCGTCTTCCTCTCCCTTCCGCTCTCACATGACAGATGTCCACCCCGATGTCCCTCAGGTTCTGAATGCCGAAGTGCCTGAACAGACAAGAAAAGATGAGCAAGACAAGTCAAGTCAGCATAAAACAAGATGACACAAATCCTCACATGTTCGCATTTTCTCCTCGCCTTGGACCCGCAAAAGAAACTTCGAGAGTGAAAGTGTTGGCGATGCCAAAGTCTCTCCACCTGTACGAGGATGAGGAACAGAGGAGAGAGCAAGCTATTAACCAACAAGACACTCACATGAAGGCTCGCCCGGTTGCATTCTTGTTCTTCCTGATCTTGAACTTGCAGTCTACCAAAACAAACATCACCTTCAACATATCCCTGATCTTTATCGTCTCATCATCATCTCCATTTTCTTCTTTTCCTTGTCAATCATCGTCTTCTCCGTCTTTTCGCACCTTCGAGTGAAAATGACGAGTTTTGCTCGGAAAGAAGAGTCGGGAAGACAAGCTCACTGAAAAGTTGCGGAGGTGGAACATTTCTCTGAAAGAATCGTCATCATTGTCGGCGTCATCGTCATCGACTTCATCACTCTCCTCCCCCTCCTCCTCCTCCTCATCATCTCCATCATCATCATCATCTTCATCATCATCATCATCTCCATCATCATCATCATCATCTCCATCATCATCATCATCATCATCATCATCATCATCATCATCATCATTATCTCTATCGCAAATCTTGTTCGTGATGATACTGTAATAGATTGGTTGACCTGTCCGATCCTCCAGTCTCTCCATCCCTTCGCTTCACACCCGTAAACAAAAACTACATCTCGAGTCAGGAACAGCAGAGAGCAAGAGGAAACAACGCGCGAGGGGGGGGGAGGAAGAGAAGAGGAGGAAGAAAGAAGAGGGGAGAGAGGCAGTAGACAGGAGGAAAGAGGAGACGAAGGATGTAGAGTGTGGAGAAGGTGGGGGGGTGAAGACAAGAGAGGGAAGAGACAAGGAGGGCGGGGAACAGGAAGGGAGTGAAGGAGACCCATTGCAACATACCATTGTTCTTGCAGGAATGGCCGTGAAGGTCAAGGTAGAGGGCGATCTTGAGATGCAACGTGAGGAGGGAGGAGGAGAAGGAGTCAAGCGTTCACCTCCCTTTCCCTCTTGAACCTCTTGACCATCCTCTTCAATATCACAGTCAGTCCCTCGTCCTCGTCCTCGTCCTCGTCCTCGTCCTCGTCCTCGTCCTCGTCCTCGTCCTCGTCCTCGTCCTCGTCCTCGCCTCTCCCCTTCCATCTCTCCTCCCGTCCCTCCTCACAATCCTTCCCCTCTTCTCTCAACTGCTCTATCTCCTCTGCTCTCCTTCCACTCCTCTTCTTCCTGCTACTCTCTCCTCCCTTCTCTCTCCTCTCTCTCCCCATCCCCTCCTCTCCCCTCTCTGCTCATTCTTCTCCCTTCTTCTCACCTGCAGGTGGTGGATGGTCGGATGGATCAGCCGCGATGCCTCCACGTACCTTCTGTTGAGATCGTGACCTGCCGCTGTTGTGAGAAGAGAAGAGAAGACAAGAGAAGACAAGAGAAGAGAAGAGAAGAGAAGAGAAGAGAAGAGAAGAGAAGAGAAGACAAGAGAAGAGAAGAGAAGAGAAGAGAAGAGAAGAGAAGAGAAGAGAAGAGCAGAGAAGAGAAGAGAAGAGAAGAGAAGAGAAGAGAAGAGAAGAGAAGAGAAGAGAAGAGAAGAGAAGAGAAGAGGAAGAGAGAGCAGACTGACAAGCAAGGAGAAAAGACAAGACAACTAAAGCGAGATGATATAAGGAGGGTCAGAGGAGAGGAGGAGACTGGAGAGGATACGCGGGGGAGAGAGCCGCATCGAGAAAGATCAGGATAGGTACAGGATCCAGCAGTGACAGGAAGGGAACATGGGAAAGTAAAATGGGGAGGAAGAGGAGGAAGAAAGGAAGAGATGAAGGAGAAACTGGGAAGGAGGAGGGAGGAGAGAGGAGAGGAGGAGGAGGGAGGAGAAGGGAGAGGAGCGAGGAGAGAGGAGAGAGGAAGGAAGAGGAGCAGACCCGCTAGTCCTGTCCTGTAGTTTCCCAGGACGACGCCATCAGGATTCAACATGGGGACGATCTTGAAGACAAAACGATTTCTCAACCTTGAAAATCAACTTCATCAACAACACCCAAGACAAACTTGCTCAGTCTCTGTCTCTATCTCTCCTCTCTAATTCATCACATTCGAACCAATCCTCACTCCCCTCCTCATTCTTCTTCTTCTCCTCCTCCTCCTCCTCCTCCTTCTTCTCCTCCTCCTCTTCCTCCTCCTCCTCCTCCTTGTCCTCCTCTGCTGCTTTGCCTCCTCCTCCCTCAGTACCGGTCTGCCAACTCCGAGTCACCCGTCAGGAATCGTAAGATCCCATCCATCATCCAGCTGCTGTTGGTCTCCCCAGGATGCACACGAGCCTGAGAAGCATGAAGATCAATCCCTCCCTCCCTCCCTCCCTCCTGCTTCTCCTGCTCTCCATATTCATACTCCACCTCCTCCCTCCTCCTTCCTCCTCCCCTCTTCACTCACAGTAATTACTATCCCCTTCCTTTCATTCCTGGGCAAATAGTCCGGCCCAGGAACTTCGCGAGGGACCTGGTGGGCAGTTACAAGAGCAACAAGAAGAAGCGACACGAAGAACCATGTTTGTAATTGTCAACACATGACATTTGTTTCCTGACAGCATGTAAGCAACATTTCTACCAGAGCATCTCTCGTCTCCTTCTTTTACTCTCCTCTCCTCTCCCCTCCCTTTCCCTCACCTCCCCTCCCCTCTCCTCTCCTCCCCTCTCCTCTCCTCTCCTCTCCTCTCCTGCCACTCACGAGCAATCGTCTTGCACAACAAGTTTTTTTGAAAGAACTCTGACGGAGAAACCTGCGAGTCTGCCTGCTTGCCAGATGCTTCTGGATGCTCGATCGCGAACAACAGCCTCTGCAGGTCTAAAAAAACCGTCAAATCACGTCAATCACGCGACTGACCTGCCTGTGTATGTGTACGGAAAGCAGTGGGCGATGTAGCAAACGTCGTCATCGAAAGGGAACTGGGAGCAACAGGTCAGGGAGAAGGCGCAAGAGGTCCTCCAGTGTGTCTCACTTGGACTTCGAAACTCAAAGTGCGATAGAATTCTTGTCTCTCAGTCTCCTGCTCACACGTCAACGGCCCCGCCTCGTCGTCTCCCTCCCCTCACGTCTCGTCGCTCTATGGTGGTCGGGTTCATCCTGTAAGAGATGTTCTTTCCGCATCGATGCCATCCAACCTGAAGGGAAGTGAGCGAAAAGGAGAGAGAGGGTCAGACGATAAAGAGTACATGTTGACGCTGTTCCTTCATGGACGAGTACATGAGAGGCTGTAGGCCGCTGGAGAAGCAGTCATCTCCTTGTTTCTTTTTTCCCTTCGCTCACCCGCTGTACAGGGATCGAGGCTTCACGAGGTTGACGATGTTGAACCGATAGCTGACGCCTGCGAGGACGAGGAGGCGGAGGTGAGAGGAGACGAGAGGGGAGAAGAGACGAGAGGGGAGGGGAGAGGAGGGGAGGGAAGGGGAGGGAAGGGGAGGTGAGAAGAGACGAGAGGTGAGAAGAGACGAGAGGGGAGAGGAGAGGAGGGGAGGGAAGGGGAGAGGTGAGAAGAGACGAGAGGTGAGAGGAGACGAGAGGGGAGGGAAGACGAGAGGGGAGGGAAGACGAGAGGGGAGGGGAGACGAGAGGGGAGGGGAGAGGAGGGGAGGGAAGGGGAGGGAGGAGAGCAGGGCAAAGGAGAGGATGCTTGCAGGAAATAAACAGCATTGATGGAGGTAGAAGGGCGACAGAAAGTGACTTGACCTGCTCTCGTGTTTCCAACTTGAAAGTAAAACCATTGAGTATGAGAGTTGGTATTGTAGTCCGTGCAGAGAAAGAGATCGTAACAGAAATCTCCCGTCTGCAGCAATAGTCTGAACAACCTTCCTCCCCACCTCAACCCTCTCAGCTCACTCGCACGGCCCGCTGGAGGTTGCCGCTCTCAAACCGAGACTCGAAGACAAGGGTGCTGTCGTTGCTGTTCTTGGGCACGTAGTACGGCGGGAGATGGTCGACAACAAACGATCTCTGAATGACTTGTCAAACTTCCGACAACTCGCATTGCCCTTCCTCACAGTCTCTGAGATCATGAGCGGGTTGCTCCTCGAGGCGCGTTCGAAGACAACCCTTGAGAACTCAAGGTCTGAGCCATCCGACGGCAGCCTGCCACAGACCGGGGCCTCCGATAGCAACGGCTCGCCTCCATCGTTCCCCTGACCCACGAAGTGCCTGAGAGGAAGGTTAGTGAGAGGAGAAGCTTTTAAGATGACGCGAGCGAGGCAACCATGGCGGGGGATGCATCAAGGTCTCGATCCCAGTGCGAGGCGGTTCGAGCACAAGTCGGGGTGGTTGCGAGGGTTTGGCCAGCACAGGAGCTTCTCCGACGAGGTTTTCGTCCGAGGACGAGAGAGGAGGCTGAAGCTCAAGTCAGACGTCTGCCTCCATCAAGAGACATGCTACCGTCATGTCAGGATCTCTGCCTCCCTCGGAGGACATGTAGCCATCGTCTTCTGACATGTTGTACTCGTTGGCGTTGTCGCTTGACGCTGACTCGTCCGTGGCAGTCTCGCATCGTTTCTTATTCCTACAAGCGTAGAACCACGACAAGAGAACGTCCTTCTTTCTCTGCATCTCGCTGCACCCCTGAGTGCAGATGACATGCTTGCAATACGGGCAGACTGAATCGATACGAGCGTGTGTCCTGAAACGCCTGGCTATTCGCTCTTTCCATTGCCTCTTTGTACTGCCTCCGGAATCTTTCATCTCGGAGCTTGATCTGCCCTTCACCGGCGAGCGAGTCAGGTTGCTGAATTTGAATGCCTACGGAGAGACGACATGAAAAATCTCGTCACTGCCAGCAGCGGCGGCGGAGCTCGGGTTTGGCTCGGAGCGCTCATGGGTCATACTAGAGGCGCTTATGGCTGACTTCGGAAGCTGAAGACGCATGTAGCACAAGTGTGATGCCCTCGGGAGCTCAATAGCGACCATTACAGCAGAGCACCCTCGGACATGCTCAGAACAGTCTCCTCTCCTTGCTCACTCCTGCCTCCCTCCTCCCCTCCTGCTTTCATCTTGCCGTCCCACTGAGCATTTCATTGTGCCCACCGCCGGAAACCCCTAACTAAAAAACAATATTTTTTGTAAATATTGTAAATATTGTTTTAAAGAGGTGTATTGAGAATCCAAGAGAGTGAAATTGTTTCTGGTACTATTGATTCCGATCTCCAGTCAATACTTTTTTTAGTACTGAAAAAGTCAAAAGCTAAAACAACAAAAACATTTTATATTTGTACGGTACATATATTGCAAATTTTTGGAGAATGAAAAAAAACTTGACCGCCTTCTCAAAGTTTTCAACCGACCGGCGAATGGTGGTACCATGGCTGCGGGTTTTGGTAGCGGCGGCGATGGCGGCGATGGCGAGGGGGAAGGGCAGGGCAGAGCAGAGCGTCTTCCTGGACGGGAAGCAAGGGGGTATGCACGCGCTCCTCCTCCAGCTCGCCTTTTCTTCTTGAGCCTTTCTTGTTCATCTCCTTTCCTCCACCAGAGCTCGTTTTTCCTATTCCTCCTCTCGGGTGTCATATCTCTTACACCTGCTTTGAGCAGCATTCGCGGACAAATATCCCCCAGACCCAGGGTTTGTGTTCGTCAATCCTCGTCGATCCTCGCAGACATCAGCTCCGACGTGGTTTGAAGTGCCGGGGTCGTTGACCCTAGATGGGTGGATGAGACCGAGGAATCTCTTCATCGGCACAGACATAGAGGGAGGAGTGATTAGCTGCCTTGTCACCGATGACAAGCTGGCATCCTACAGCGGCTTCGGGGTTCTTGTGAGCGGGCAGCAGTTCAGGGGGAATCTTTTGTTCAAGGCGACGGTCGGGTCGACTCAGCAGACCATCAACAGCACCATCAGCGAGAACACCTGGTATTACTTCACAGCCATCTTCAACCGGGGCTCCTGCACCAATCAAGTGTGCTCGCCGTCAAGCATGAGTTTGTACATCAACTCTGTCAGAGTTGCTTCCAGCACGTTTCAGTCATCTGACGGTGAGATCATATTTGCTCTGAAGGTGATGAAGTGAAGATACTGGCAGGAATCTCATTCTGGCCTTCGAATGACCTGCTGATCGGGAAACAGTTTCCTATCCCCAGCAATCTCAACAGCCAGCAATACTTTGCTGGGCTACTGGACGAGATGAGGTTCTGGTCAAGAGCAGTGAGCACTGCAGAAATCCCGATCCTGCAGTACTCCACCATAGGACTGACGACTCCTGTCGCAACATCCCTTCAGGCGTATTGGAACTTCAATGAGGTAGACGTATTTTCATTTCCTCTCTTTCTTTTGACATCTTTTCATTTCCTCCCTTGCTTTGGCAACGTCATGTCAGGCGGTCTGTACGCCAGACCTCTGCAGGTGAATCCAAAACCAACCGACTTCTTTTGCTTAAGCTAATCAATCTCATTCAGGGCTGGCAATCAGCTCTGGGCACAGACTCAGGATGGTTCTTACATTTTGCAGTCAAGCCCCTCAAATTCGCCGCAATGGTGTGTTTGACATGCTTGCGTAGTAAATTCTACTGACGGTTCAGCCAAGTCTGGCGGTTTCCTCATACGTCAACGTCACGGCAGCTATTCCCGTGGAGATCAACAGCTGTGGCAATTCTCCTCCAGACAACATGCGCTGGTCCAAGTCGAACCTGGAAGCAGGGGGGCAACTACGTCCGGCCAGTAGGTTTGAAGCGTGTCTCTCCATCGATGCCGTGGGTCCGTGGGATGGGATGAACATCTACATCGCGAATTGTATCCAGGGCGCAACAAACCAGCAGTGGGAAATCACTGCTACAGGACAGATCCGAAGTCAACTCACAGGGACGTGCTTGACGGTGAGAAGCATGAATCGTTCACCAGTCGTTCCTGATCGATGTTATTCAGGCTGGCGACACTGCAATAGGTGGAGTTGACCTTTGCTGTTCTTGCACAATCAGGTTCTCACACCTTGTTGCACAGGCTCTAGCGTGTACATCATCGACTGCTACGACTTTCAGATCGGAGCTGTTCCCTTCATTGCGCTCGACGTCATGAACAGACATCATGGCAGCTTCAAGGGGACAGCCAAGTTCTCAACGCTGGGAGACTCGCTGGGTTGCTGTGCCCCCATCGACACGCCTCCTGAAGTGATCTCCATCGGGGCAGACAACGTGGTTGCGGGTCAAGACATCGTGATAGCCGGGGCAATTGGCAAGACGATCACCGTCGAGGTCCTGGCAAGGGACAAGAACGTCAATGACGGAGTCACTATCATGATGCTCGTCCCGCCCAGCGCTGACGCCGTTTTCGCACCCTTTGACACAGCGCTGAATCCTCGCGTCTACACCTTCACCTGGAGGCCCCTGCTGTCAACCAACTGGACTAACCCCACCTACGCCGTGTTCCAGGCCTTCGATACCCCGACCAACGAGTACAACGCGAGCGACCCAGCAGACCGAGCCTTCTCGCTGAGAGCTTCGCTGCGGATAGAAATTAGGATCCCTCCGCTGCTCGTGTCCCCCACCCCTGTGGACGGCACAGTCTTCACGGTCAACTTCGGTTCCCAGCTCTCCTTCACCGTTTCGGTGGAGACCCGAGACCCGACAGAAGTAGTTCGCGTCGACTTCGTGGAGGCTGGTCAGTCCTGGTTGCTGCCGCCGCCATCGAACGTGGTGATCGGGCCTCAAGTCCCGACCCCCACGCCTACCGTGAACGGGATGGTGGACCGCTACAACCCGACGTCGAGGACGTGGACGTTTGCGGCGGAGGCGAGCGACTCCGGCAAGACCTACGAGGTTTGCTTCTACGGGTCCAAGGTGAACGTGCTGGGGACGGACAGCAGGACTGAGATCCGATGCGTGAGGATTGTAATACCCATGCCTCGACCAGTGTTCTTGGCCGGGACGACGGCGAACAACACAAACTTCACGTCTCTTGTTGGCTGCGGTACTTACTTCGACGTGCTGATAGGACAGAATGACACGTCCACCGCCTACACCGTCTACGTCACTCCCAGTCATTACGTGCGCTTCCTCTTCAATGGGACGGGACTTGTGTATAACGGGCTCCCCCCGCGAGCGAGGTTCGTGCAGACAGACGTGTTGGGGTACAGCTTCAACTTCTCCTGGGACCATGACATCGGGGAGGAGGGGCAGTGGATCGTTTGCTTCGAGCTGTCCGACAACGTGAACATCTCCCGAGTCACCCGCTGCGTCTACATCAACGTCCCTCGCTGCAGGCGCTGTATCAGGGCAGGGGACACGCTCGAGAAAATCGTGAAGCTGTACGGGTCCAGCTGGATCGAACTGTTTGGTGAGCTTCCACTCTGTGGTGAACCTCCTCTGACGCAACTGCAGCCGTCAACCCAGCCCTCAACGGCAACCCAGACGACCTGCGACCCGGCGACGTGCTGAACGTAGGGGTGATCTACAGGATCTTCAGCGCCAAGACGCTCGTGGAGGTCTCCAACCAGACGCGGTCGACGACGCGACTGATTCGGCTGCTCAACCCGGACATCAACTCAGACGTCTGGAGCTTTCAAGCGTATGATAGGATATGTATCCTCCCAGCAATGTGCGGGGACACTTGTGCTGGGTCTGCCAACTGCGATAGACCTTGATCCTGCGATCTGACAAGTCCATGCCTCTCATCTTCGATGCTTCTTGTACATGTTTCCTTGTAAATATTGTATCCATTCATCTCCTGCCCGTTGCGCCTTTATCTTCTCTTCTCTTCTCTTCTCTTCTCTTCTCTTCTCTTCTCTTCTCTTCTCTTCTCTTCTCTTCTCTTCTCTTCTCTTCTAAAACTTCTTCTCTTCTCTTCTAAAACTTCTTCTCTTCTCTGCTCGCCTCTCCTTCACTCTCGTCGACTTGTTGTGAAGCAAACCAAGGAGGACGCGAGGATCATCCCTACAAACCCGCCTCAAGCAAACTAATGCTTGATGGCTTTGACATGTGCGATACAGGGGGTACTGGTAATTGTAGTACCGGTACTTGATCGAATCGAGAGAGAGAATTTAGTATCAAAAGAGGAATCTGATGGGGTGGGTGGTGTACAAAGCAGGGGTGGTAATTATGTTGACCGCTACCAGTCAGGAGGCAACACAATGGATTGATGGTAGTGGAGAGCAGCGGGAAGGGAGGAAGGGAAGGGAAGGAGAAGGAGAAGGACAGGAGGGAGGGAAGGATGGCGGGAGAGGGGAAAGGGAGAGAAGCATGATGAAACGGAAGGTTCCTCTATTGTAGTTCGTGATTACATTTCTTGACGAGCTTTTTGAGCATTTTCAGCAGGCAACGGAGTGTAAGCAGAAGATTCTAGTGTTGAGAGTCTGGTGAAGACGTCCAGCCTTCTTGAACGACGAGCAGACCCATGTAAGACGAGTCGTCACTACTGATCGTGACATGGCGTGGTCCGTTGCTTCTTGTATCCTCCTGCTTGTTGGAGGGCAGTTCATCGGAACCAGCGCGCAGACTACGACTGTGTCGAACACGACCAATGTCACTCAGCCGCCCTTTCTCATGGGTAGATGGAAGGTAGCGAGAGAGCCATTCTTGCCGCAGCAGTGATCGTTGTTGTATCAGGTTGACATCAGGTTTGCCGAAATGAGGAACAACGTTGGACTGCCGAGTGATCGCGACCTCAATTGACTTCCTCTTGTTGACTGCCATGGCAGATGCTTGCCGGGGGCCGTTTCCTTACACCTACTCTATTCTTTACGTGATGATGTCAGTGCGAGCTATGAGCTAGGGTGAAAGTTGTGCAGGAGATCTATCAGAAACAAGGATCGGACCTCTACGTGCTATGCAGGCTGGGCGACGATTGCAGCTCATACCCCGCGGAGAAAATCTTGCAGCAGGCAAGCAGAGAGAAGAGATTGCAAGTGATTGTTCTGAGTCAAACTTTGGACAGACAACCACCAAGATTCTCAAGTCTCGATGCGCGTTTCGACCTCACGGACTTTCAGAGTCCAACCTTGACCCTTTCCTGACAGCCAAGTGGATAGTCGATTCGAAGCTGGTGATCGTTCGGAAGTGCCTGCTCTGGTCTGATATTTCAACCTTGCAGTCTACAATGTACACAACTCACAGCACAGACTTCCAGACAAAGTTTGGTAAACAGCTCTAGTCCATCACCTCGTGCATGATTATGCTGCAAAGGGTTTGCCAAAGATAGTGAGGGCAAAGACATTTTTCCAACGCTCTGGTCTCGCTGGCATGTGCCGTCCGAGGTAACTTGGAATGCTCCTGTCAGCAGCGGCTCATTTATTGTATAGGACAAGTTTCCCATGGATGAAGTACCATGGTCTCCCCTCCCCTCCCCTCTCCTCCCCATCTGTCCCTCATATCTCCTTCTCTTCAGGGGAAGAATCTGCGCTCAGTTTGACTGGCCCGACGTCACTGCGCTGGGAGATGGATACGCCAATGCGGTGCAGCAGTCATGCAGTATCTGTTCGCATCTGACCGGACGTGTCAGTACTATCGCAATGCTCTGCGGCATGAGAACATGACGTGGGTCTGGATCAAGGACATCTCAAGTTGCAAGTAGTCGCTGCCTGTCACGCTCATTCATCGCCCTCGTGACACTGAGTTCAGGTGCTTTCCCAGCTGCTATCAGTGCACGTACAGGGTCGCGGGTCAGTAGCCCCTCATACCTCACGAGTGGAACATGACGCTGTGGCAGGACTGAGCCCGCAGTTCGAGTTCATCAACAAGACTTGTAGGAGGGGGGATGAGGTTCGCAACTGCTGACGTCACGCGCAGGCCTCGCGACCTACAAGAACACGATAGATGACTGCGAGTACAAGATCGTCGGAGTGGGTGTGACAAGGCCCTTCTTGACATCTTGTTTGCTGACTGACCAATGTTGCGCAGGTGGGGGGCCGATGGTGTATCCGACAGCGATCACGGACATGCCATGTAAGTCAAACCCTACAGAGAAGCAGCCGCGTCCCTGACTGACGTGTCAACTTGTAGTGGACGATAACGGCAACCCAAGGATGTGTTATGTCTACTCGCAGGCACTTGACTGCCTTCTATCTCGATCTTCCTCCTCCTCTGACTCCCTCGTCCTCCTCCTCTGACTCCCTCGTCCTCCTCCTCTGACTCTCTCGTGAAGATCGTAGGCACCAAGGTGCTGGCGGCAAAGGACGTGCAAGTGCCCGGAGGCGTGATAAGAGCTCTGAGTAGGATCACCAGCCTCCTTGTCTGCACGAACTTCTAACGAGGTCCTTGTCCCAGACCTGACAGGCTCGTCGTCGACGCTCGATCGTTCCTTCCTGAGGGCGTCAACGATGATGTTTCATCTCAGCGTAAGGGGAGGAAGGAGGCACTCCAGTGTCTCATGGCTACTGGCAGGTTGTCTTGTTGCTCATTCGAGCTTCGACCGACTTCTGAGGGCCTAGACAATAAAGTTGAAGAGAAAAAGACTGTCGGATGTCTCAATCAAGCGCCGCTTGCAAAGACGTGTTCAATGACATGTGCATGTGCTTGAAGTGATGTTGCTTTCGTTTTGAGTTGGAGTGAAGACAAGTGCTTTTAGCTCAACTATCAGAGGGGGTCAAACAAATCGTGCTAAAGGCATCCTTGACAAGTTCCTTTTTTGAAACACAGACAGCAAGACGGAGATTGTGAGCATACTTTCTATCAATATCTCAGCCCCAACTGAGTCAGGGAGCCCCATGCTACGAACTTGCTCTGGACCTCATCGAATATGAGGCAGTAGAAGGCATCTTCGCTCTCCGCGCACGTGTGATTTCTCTGGCATACCCAAGTGAGGTATCGATCGCGCACCATCAGCTTCCCCAGCCCACCAGTCAACCAGTCACTCGCTCGCGCCACGAACTGTGAGGTCAGCAGCTCAGTCCACGTGAAGTTGAGCCAGCACCTTGAACTGTGTGCTTCGGAGCCTCGGGGAAGTGCAAGAGGAACACAAGTCGACGACAAGTTTCCTTGCTGGGAGACACCGTACAGCTTCACGTCCACATAGTCAGAGGCGTTGACCTCCGAGGGGAAGTCAAGCTGCTGGAAGTTTTCTTTGCATCTCCAAGAGCACTCGGACGTGTAGTGAGCGAAGAGAGGGATGTGCGACTGACATGGCACGCACCTACTAGTGAGGACGATTGTGCTTATGGAGCTATCCCCGAGGTACAAGAGATCTCCAGACTTCGACACTCTGAGAGAATATAGCCTCAACCCTGTCCCTCCAGCTGGGAGGATGCTGGAAGTAGTGACGGCATAACTTTCAGTAGAGATGTTGTAAATCAAATCGTCCCATCCCATCATTAGAAGCCACTTGCCGTCTGGTGAGATAGCAAGATTGTATGACGCGACTTGCAATGTCTGGACCGTTGACACATTCCCGTCAGAAGTACTCACCTTTCTTATGCTTGTTCGAATGTAGCCGCTGGGGCAGTCGCTGACGTACAAGAAGTTGTTGTCCGAGGAAAGCACAAGACCGTAAATCCAGTAAAAACTTCGCGTCCGTTGCGCTTCCGTCGCTCGTTCCCCTGGTGGACCCAGCAAGAGTTGACACGGTTTGAGTCGGCAGGTGAATTTTGCGAATTCTCGCCCAGTGATTGTCCAAATCGCACACGTAGAGATGCTGGTCGTCAGGCGTGATTGCGAGCGATTTCAGATAAAGAAACTGAGCAGACGTACCAACGCCGTCGCTGATTCCCTTGCTCCCTCCAAGCTGCGAGATCATCTGGAAGTTGCGTTGGAGGTTGTCACGTAGATTGATCGATCATCAGACGTGATGGCGCAACCCCAAGGATATTCGAGCGGTAGATACTGAAACTCGATCTCCATTCCTCCTGTCACACTGTCCTTGAGCTTGATCCTTGTGACATAGCCAGGGACTGTGAAGCTCGTGGTGTACAGGTACTCTCCGTCGTTGGACGGAACGATCGCAGCGGTTTGCTCGTACTGATTTTTAACTTAACTTTGAGTAAAGCTTTTACTCATCTGCGTATCCAGTACAACCAGCGCGGCTACGAGATTTGACGTCTCCTGTACTCAAAGTTGACGGCGTCAGAAGTTGATTGAACTTTGGAACTTCTAAACTTTTGCGTTCGGAAACTTTGAGATGAACTTGAAAAGTTCGAAAGTTTTGTGTGGAAGCATCGGGCCGTGATGGTGCGGGGGGTAGGAAGCAGGACCGTTGCTCTTTCCCCTCCTGCTCGCTCCTCCTCTCCTCCTCTCCTCTCTCGTTCCTCTTCTCCTCCCTGCGTTACCTCCTCTTCTCCAACCTCACAACTGTTGTAGTGCTGCTGCAGTAGCTGTCCTCCAGCTCGTCGACAGCGCTTTCTCACGCTACAAACTGCCAGCGTCATGTTTTCTCAAGACGAGGATCATGAAAACCAGGTATGATATGCTCAAGGCACTGGCGTCGTTCTCACACAAGAGCTTCAGTGCAGCATTGATGCTGAAACTTACCTTGATGGAGAGAACAAAGACATGTTTTCTTCCAGCAGTAGCGACTTCGAGGAGGACCCTGGTGCTTACCGCAACGACCAGGACGCAAGCGGCACAGCTGTGAACCTTCAAGGCACTGGCCATGATATTGCTCGACATCTTCTGCCGTCGCGTCCTGGGCCAGGGCATACGGTTTACTCTGATTGGAAGACGGAGGAGTACGATCCGAAGCTTTACAGGCTGAACATCATTGGTAAGTGCTGTATAGGGGAGGAGCGACGACTGAGTGTTGGTGATGCAGATTACTTTCACGATGTCGAGGGGCGATCTCGGCCATACGTGGAGGATCAGGAGTACGAGGGTTCAAACATTCGCGCTCAAGATTATTGGTCAGGCTCGTAGTTTGCTCGACGTTGTGCTCACACAACACATGTGACAGGAACCTGAAGCGGATAGCTAGACAGATCAAAAAAGGATTTCAGTCCACCGACAGCAATTTTTGTAGATACTACCAGAAAGAAAATCTCGCAAAGATAGAGCAACTTGTCCCCTCTCGACAGGTAGCTTGCGTCTGCTCCTGCCATGCTGTAACTGCCGGCGCTCAGGTTAAGTTCGAGGCTGGAGCGAGGATACGAAGATCTCTGAGCTTGTATGTATCATGTCTTTGTGTCACTTCCGTCTCATGGCGTTCAGGTACGCCTGGAGGTATCGACGTCGCAAGGCAGCGATCAAGATACAGGCGACGTACCGCATGCACCTCGTCAAGTTTGTGGTGCAGAAGGAGAGGGCGGAGCGGAGGCAGAGGAACATGGAGCTCAACGCAAGAGAGGAGGTCGTCGTCTCTCCTCGCATGTGGGCATGCTGACCTCTCCTTTCAGCTGGCAAGAGAGAGGGAGGAAAAGAAGACGGCTGCCTCTCGCCGCAAGACGAGGGTGCGACGTCCCCTTGTACCGTCAGAGATGCTGAGGGCTGGTATGCAGGGAACGGCGAGCAGAGGAAAGACGGTTGAGATGAAGGAAAGGAAGGAAACAGCGACGAGTGATAGCGCAGGGTCGATAGAGAGCAGAGCGATCACAAACAAAGGAGTCACGTTTGAAACCATGGACATGGAAGACAAGGATGAGCTGAAACATGAAGATGCAGAGGGCATGAAGACTGAGATGTTATCTTTTGTGAGTTTTCTGGTGACTTCGACGTTTGTGTACCCACTTTGCTTGACCTGCGACTGAGAATGATCGTGACTGTTGTCTTGTTGTGCAGACCAACACAGGTTCAAACTTGGAAGCAGAGATTCTTGTTCTGCAATACGAGGTGAAGCTCGGCAAGGCTGCTCATGTCTTGTTCATGCCATCCACAGGACGAGAGCGAGGAGGAGGGGACTGAGCAATCGGAGACGTCCTCGTCTTCGTCGACAGATTCGGAAGATGACGAGTATAAGGTGTCGAGAAAGTTCATTGATGGCATGCCTGATACAATTTGCGTTCATAGGAGGAGCTGAAGAGGATCAAGACTCTGTTGAAGCAGAACGGCATGTCGCGCGTCGATATCTCTCCTCTCCTCGCGCTGGTCCGAAGGTCCAAGGAAGAAGACGCAAAGTTCAGCGCCATCGAGCAGAGCAAGCTGGAGATGGTCCGCACGATCCTCCAGGCAGACGACAAGATGCGAGATAAGTGCGCGGCTTTCGTGCAGGCGTTCTGGAGAGGAAAGATGCAGCGAAGAGCGTTCGAGGAGGAGAGACGACAGCAGAAGCTGCAGGCCAAGCTAAGGAGGGATCACTGCATGGCCACTAACATCGCCCGTACCTTCCGAGGTCACATTGCCCGCCGCCTCTTCCGCTACTCCCTGCTGCACGCGCAGAGGAACGAGAGGATCTCGCGGGTGCTGGAGAACGAGCGGCTGGTGCGCAAGGTCATCCAGGAGAAGCTCGCGGCGCTTCGCCGTCAGCTCTCCATCGCCGTCAAGCACGTGCAGCGAGTGTTCCGCGGGCACCTGGGGAGGAGGAGGATGGTGGCGCAGCGGAGGTTCGCATGGGAGCTGCTGCTTCACTCTGCCGCTCGGAGGATCCAGCGGATGTATCGCGACTACGTGGACAGGCAGTGGGCCGCGTACGTGGGGAAGGGAAACCTGCAGGTGCTGGTGGGGAGCAGAGCAGCGGCGGTGATGAGGATCAGGAGGCAGAGGAGGGCGGGGGAGCAGGGAGGGTCATACACGCTGAAGCCTCCTCTTGCAAGCTTCTACCACAAGGACGTGGTCAACAGCGCGAGTAACCTCGAGGACGGCGTGCCCGCGCGAGTCCTCCCTCAACAGGCTCCCCTCCTGCGAATCCCGCCCTCCATGCCGGCTAGCGAGAGACTGAGAAAGCGGTGGGGGATGAAGGAGGAGGCGGTGCTGGACTCGACTGCTAGGGTTCTCAGCTTGGCTTCTGCGAAACTTGAGTCCCTGCGTGACTTCCAAGGGGGGGATGATGATGATGATGAGGAGGAGGAGGAGCAGGAGGAGGAGGGTAAACCCTTGAGGAACACCATGGGAGAGCACGCAAGTTTCAATGTGCTGACCGGGACCGAAGCTTACACCGGGAGAGAGGACGTGGCGAATGGTAGAGGAAGGAGGCCGGACGAGGGCAAGCAAGCGGAGGAAGGGGACAAGGTTGGGGCTGACGTTATGGAGGATCATGGCAGGGAGGAGGAGGGGGCAGCAAGAGAAGGTCAGGAGGAGGTAGAGGACGGGAGGCTTCTTGAGGCGAGGAGGTACCGGGAGGAGATGGCGAGGGGAGAGGCCTTGTTCGGCACTGAGCTGGAGCGATTTCACGTGGCTCCGGGGCAGGCTCAGATCATGCCCAACTACCTGCGGCTGCAGTTCCGCGAGTCAGCAGAGCGGAGCAGGAGGAAGAAGCTCGCGGCGCTGGGAGACCTGGAGGGAGCGAGGCAGGTCAGGAAGTCGGAGCTAGCAAGGGGGTCGATCCTCCACTTAGCGCGGGCTCGGGATGAGGTGTACACGAGCCGGGGGATGCGAAAGGTGGGGGGAGGAGGCTTGCCGATGTGGGACCAGGTCATGGAGGATGAGGAGGAGGTGGAGGACCTGGAGGCAATCATGGGAAGGAGGGAGAAGGACCGGCAAATGCGATGGAGAAAGCTCAAGATCGGTGCTCCCAGCATGAGCCAGACGGTGAAGAGCAGGGAGCTGGATGTGCTGAGGAAGGGGAGGGGAAGCGAGAGGAAGGAGGCGAGTAGGCTGATCAGAACGATTAGGTAGCAGACAAGCTCGAGGGTCGGGTGAATGTAAAGTATCCAATAGATGAAATAAGATGTCTCACCTCCCTCCCTCCCTCCCTCCCTTCTCCTCCTCCTCCTCTAAGATCATTTCAGCTCCTGCTCGCCTTGCTCCATGAATGAGGTCAGCATTCGCTTCACCCCTGCTCGATACTCCAACGCCAACTTCCGGCGAACTTGCGTCGCCTCCTCCCCCTGCCATGACAGACCCACTTCAGACAAGCTGCTCTGTCCTGCCCACATTCCTCTTCTCTTCCTCCCCTCCCCTCTCCCCTCCTCCACCACCTCCTACTTCTCCTCCTCCTCTCCCTGCGCCCTCTCATCGCCCTCCTGACTCTGCTCTTCACTTGTCTGCGCTCTCACCGGCTTCAGCTTCTCCTGCTCATCATCGGTCAGCAGGGATCGGGTTGATGGCACAAGCACCATCTCCTTGTCGTCGTCAGCCAGAGACGTCTCCATCCTCTTCAGCTCCTCCTCGCACAGGCTGATCACCTTCCTTATCGCCTTCGCCCGCAGCTCCTGCGTCACATGTTAGATTTACAACATCTCCTTGTCCTCGTCCTCGTCGACATCCTCGTCCTCGTCCTCGTCCTCGTCCTCGTCCTCAATTACCTTCGTGCGTTCGGGGGACAAGCTGGAAGAGCACATGGTGAAATGGCCAATCGCAGGGCTGAAGGAATCCTCGAAGTCCGGCAGCTCGTCCACAGTGGCGTACGCGAGCTGTAGAGAGGACAGCAGGTGGCCTGAAAGAAGCGAAGAGACGACAGTGAGACGAGGAGCAAGCAAGGGATGTGATGATGGTGATGCAAACGATGATGATGATGATGATGATGATGATGGTACTGCTGCTGCTTATGCTGGTGGTGGTGGTGATGATGATGATGATGAGAGGAGGGGGGTGGGGGAGAAGGAGGAAGAGGAGGAGGTAAAGGAGGAGGAGGAGTGTTATCAGATCGAGAAAATCCATAAGAAGAACATGAGGAGGAGGAGACGACCAGAAGCTTCGACGCTGCCAGGTCGGATAGCAAGAGGAGCTTCACAGGCATCCGCAGTCTGCAGCTTCTCAAGCTTGAGCTTCACCTAACAAGTTGAGAAAACAATCAGGATGACTCAAGGACGTCGTTCCAGAGGAGAGAGGAGAGAGGAGAGAGGAGAGAGGAGAGAGGAGAGAGGAGAGAGGAGAGAGGAGAGAGGAGAGAGGAGAGAGGAGAGAGGAGAGAGGAAAGAGGAGAGAGGAGAGAGGAGAGAGGAGAGAGGAGAGAGGAGAGAGGAGAGAGGAGAGAGGAGAGAGGAGAGGGAGGGGGAAGGGGAAGAAACAATCAAGAAGAGTCCAGTGCAGAGGAGAGGAGGAATGGGGAGGAAATGCTAACCGTATCGAGACTCTCCTGCAACTCAAGCTCGCAAACGTCTCCGAGCAGCTCAACAAGATCCTGCAGAGATCGAGAGGGTGAGGAGGTGGCACGGGGAAACTCAGTGACCTTGTACAGAACGAGGTACTCGGCCTCGTTGTCCCGTAGGACGAGCCCATGGGCAGAGAGAAGCTCGATGTTGGTCTCCAGTCCGTACGGTAGCAGCACCTCCTCCCCGGCTCTCCATTCCCTAGTCGGAGGATGACGAGGGAGAGAGGGAGGAGGAAAAGGAGGCACCTTGTTGAGCAGATGTCGATGTAAGAGTCTTGTAACGCAACTCTCAGCGTCGTCGAGGTGACAGCACAGCAGCGCACAGCGCACAAGGACAGGATGAGCATCAGACAGGGGGGAGGATTTGAGGAGAAGGTTTCACGACACAGGACGGGATCAAACCTCCGTCATCCCCTTGAACGACCTTGTGAAAATCGTCAGTCATGAACATGCCAGGCAGCGACCGGACTACCTGCCAGGGGTTCTCGAGGATCTCGAGAGAGTCTTTGAACTCGGACTCCAGCTTCGCCCTTTCACCGCATCACGTCCTCCTGCAACCAGCCGCCTCATACCATGTGACGGGGGACTCGGGCAGGTGGTTGAAGAGGTCTGCGGCCTACAGGAGTTTGAGGTCGGATATGACTTGACTCTCTCTCTCTTACAGGCACAAGACTACGGGCTGGTCGGGCAAAGTCCTCGTTGCTGTCCAGCAAGAACGATCGGCTCCTGACGATACTGGCGGTTGAGCTTGTCAAAACCAGCTGATCAGCGCTGAGAGTCTCACCCGAGCGCCCACTTGAGACGCTCCTCGTCCAGGTTGTTCTCCTTTGCACAATCACTGGGAGCAACATGAGCTAGCGATCGGCGGCAGTCGGAGGACGCGACGCAACTTTGACTGCGACCGCTCCACCCACCTTACAAGCTCATCGAAGTGCAGCTTGAGAGCCTGTAACAAGGAGAAGAAGCAGGAGGAGGAGAAGAGCAAGGAAAAGGAGGCAAGGAGGCAAAAGAGGAGGAGGAGGAGGAGGAGGAGGAGGAGGAGGAGGAGGAGGAGACTTCAGAAATGGAAAAGCAAGGCTGTCGAATGAGGAGGATTTCCTTGATTTCTTCAACGGCAGGCTCGAACTGAAGCTGCTCGATCTCCTCTAAATCCCACATGACCTGTCATCGCACGTTTTATGCATAAGAATCGCCTCGTGCTCGCTCGAGTCAACCGCTGAGTGGAGAGCTGTCGGCAGAACAGCATTGGCATACTCTTGCCAGAGTTTGCTCTTCTGAGCAGAGTGGAGGTTCATCAGCTATGTTGACACCATCGACGTTGCACGTACTTGTTCGTTTTCATCTCCTGATTCCTCCAGCACCTGACAAGATCCTCAGCTCGCTGCAAGCTCATCGCACGCTGCGAGCCTGCAAGAGGTTGACCGCCAGCCGAATGTCTGAGGAAAGCTCGCCCTTGATGCTCTTGGCGGGTACAGTAATGGCCAAGTCTGTTCGACCACTCAGCCTTCATGGCAGCAGAGGGATGGCCAACCCAAAGGAACGCTGATCAAGACGTCTCCAGGCTGTATGCTCTTCTTGGCTATGAATCCAAGGTCACAAGTGCCCGTGTCCTACCGTGAGTGAGGAGGATCGAACAAGCGTCAGGTCAGTTTGTGCCTGAGTCTTGGTGAGCTCGAGGAGGGTGTTGTCAATGTCCTGCCATTGCTTGTGAGGAGATGGATAGATTACCACTGATCTTCTTGCAGCTGATCTTCTACAGACGGTCGAGCAGGTAATCGACTTACAGGTAAAATGTCCATCTTTTCCCACAAGGACTTCTGGAAAGATGGCCAACCTTGGTCTGGTGCAAGGGTTCACAGAGGCAGAGACTGGAGTCAGCAGTTAACTTACTGGCTTGCAACGAGCAGCGGGAGGTAACTAGTCCTCGACATCTCTGTAGCTTGCATGCGCTTTTTTGTATTGAAGCACCGCGGAACGAGCTTAATGTAGGGGAAAATGCAACGAGGGGGGAGGAATGGTGTGATGGAGACGACAGTGAGGAGAAGGAGGAGGAGAAGGAGGAGGAGGAGAAGGAGGAGGAGGAGGAGGAGGAGGAGAAGGAAGACGCTGAAGTAGCAAGCGACAGGGGTAGGAGGAAAAGGAACCACACAGTCATTGCGGCTGCTCGGCCCCCCGAGAGAGAAAAAAAAGGGGGGGCAGAGCCGTAAAATGTTGTTTTTTTCTCTATCCTGCAAATAACCGCCAAACTGACATGTTGACTTTTTTTATCCCTGAGCCGCCGCCAATGGAGGGACGAACGTTTGCGGCTACCCCCTCTTCCTCCCTCCCCTCCCTCCCTCCTCCTCCTCTATCACGTTCAGATCGTTCTCCTCTTGTCCTATCCTCCTCTTCCTTCCTCTGAGTCATTGCCGGCTGCCTTCTTGTACCGCCCCATTCGCATGCGTCGTCTTACTCCTCGCGCGACTATGGCGGGCAAGTACGTCAAGATCTTGATCATGCTCTCAGCAGTCAGCAAAGCATGTTGCGTCAAGTCCATTAGCAACTTCAGCCCTCGTACGGTGCCTATCAATCTTGCATGGACAGTGGAATTGATTGGTTCTGAACTTTCTTCAACGGACATGCTTGCAGTTTTGACCGACGCCAGCAGTTGCGACCAGAATTCAACGTTATACTTCTCTGTTCCTTCTACACGTATGTACTCAGTATCTGAGGCTGGGACTTCCGCAACCGTGACTGCTCGAATTTCAAGCCCAGGGACTTTTTCAGTGTGCTTCTACTTTTCTGACTCGAAGGCTTGGAAAACTATTGGAACCGTCCTTGTCAGTCCTCCAAATGTGACAGCGTTGTCTTTGCCCTCGCAAATGAATCTTGGGAATCAAACTGGTTCACAACCTGTATTGCAATTTCTGTCACAGCATGATTATTCTTTGCAACTTTCTGGCGTTGGTTTGGTTGTTAACCAGAATTTGCTTTCGCTGAGCTGGAAACCAGACAATTGCTCGAACGATTTATCTATGCCAGGAGGGACCAACGTCGGACTTTCAACTGCAAACAATGAAGGGACGAGCGGAACCTTCACATTCAGATTGACATCGCCCGATCCGTATGACAAGCTTGCGCTTTGTTTGAACTATTCTCGAGGGAACAGGATTTACGAAGTTTACTCTTATGGATTACCATTTGCAAATGCAAAGCTGGAGGCTCCGATCTATGCGACTTGGACAGCGAGATTGCAGAACAATCAAGAAGTAAATGCCGTGAGTCCCAGCAATCAAGTGACCTTCATCGTGCAAGGTACCAACATCTGGACCAGTCAACTTCAAGCTTCATGTAGCATGGCTTTGACGCCGTACGTGATCTGTATCAAGATAGCCACAAGCTGCGATGGGGCCTTCACTGATACGTCTGACATAAGTGGAGGCGACAGTGTTCTCCTTACAGATCGAGGCGCGAACTCAGGACAAGCTGTTGTGACATTCTCCACCACAACCAACGACATTACTGCCAAAGTGTGTGCTCGAATGGCTGGGACTACTGTTTGGACACAGGTCGGAAACTCAACGTTCTTGATCCGGGCTCCTTACTTCCAAGCAATCTCACCGGTTCTGGACTCATCCGCAGCTTTTTCTGTCACCTTGACAGGGGGTGGATTCAACGCCAATACCTTCGTTAAGATAACCGATGATTGCTCGATATCACCAACGAGTGATACTAGCAACATCAAAGGTGGAGACGGTCGAAGTTGTACTCCGGTTTCGGCTACACAATGCATCGTTGACTTCAGTGGATTGATTTCCGACATTGATACAGTAGGAGAGGTGTGCATGAGGGACCTTGGGACAAGCTATAAGAGTGCTTTCAACCAGTCGCTGACGAAAGCGGGGAGCGTTCTCATCTACAAGTCTGTAGTGATCAATGCGACTCTTCCCAGCTCAGCGCGGTCAGGGCAGCAGTTCTCCATCACTGTCGGTGGTAGCAGGATGTTTGCCAGCGGTCAAGGAAGCTTCCAATTCAAGTTTGCGTCGAGCTGCTCCAGCTCGCTGACAGACGTGTATGGAAGCACTGTGTCACTGACTGTCAGTGCAGATCGTAGTGTCGGGACAGCATCTTTCATCTTGGGAGCCATGTCCAACAAGACGGTCTACCTGTGCTACAAAAGGACATACAGCACTGTCTTTTCCCCGCTCAGCAACTATGCTGTCTTCCTGCAAGAGATGGTGGTTCATTCCTTCACGCCAGACCAAGTCAATTCTAGAACTCCTTTCTCGCTCTCGTTGACTGGTTCAAACCTGATTGTCTCGGCGCTACAAGTCAAAATCTCCTTCGATTGCTCGCTCAACACCGACAGCGATACCACTCAAGTCATCCAGGGAGGAGCCGGCAAGACTTCGTCTGACGGCGTTTCCTTTGGGTTTGAGCTCGTGTCAACGATCCTGGTATCTCAAGCTCAAGTCTGCTGGAGGCTCGTCGGCTCCTCGTACAAGCAGGCAGGCTCCTCCTCCCTCGCCCTGCAGCCCATCCAGATCACTTCCTTCACACTCGCCAACCTCGTCAGCCTCGGCCAAATGTTGGCCATCGAGCTCGTCGGTACCACTGGGACAGGAACAACTCCCATCTACGTCAAGGCAGCGGCAGACTGCTCCTCCAATGCCGACAACGTCGGGACCATCCCAGGCTCGGAGGGTCAGGTCGCGACGATTGAGAACTCGAAGCTTGTGGTGAAGATGCTGATGCTGACAGTGCAGCCTGTGACGCTGATGCTGTGCTGGCGGGTTGCGTCAAGCCCGTACATGAGGGTCGGTCAGCAGTCGATCTCTCTCCCTGCGTTCTCCATCACTCAGATTCAGACCTCCTACGCCATCTCCGGGGTTCCCTTCATCGTCACGTTGGTCGCCCAGCCTGCCGTCGCGTTTCCTGAGCTCTCGTCGAACCTGCCGATCAAAGTGAAACTCGCGAGAGACTGTCAGACCTACTCGATGTCAGACGCGAGCGACGTGACGGGAGGGGACGGGAGGGTGCTGGACTCCATGTCAGCTGGACGAGACCTCGCCCTGTACTCGTTCAACATTCAAGTCTACGAGACGACAACCCTGCAGGTCTGCTGGACCATGAAGACAACCTTGTACGGATACTCGTGGATCGGCCAGACCTGGTTGCTGACTGTCTACCCGGCCTCAGCTGTCGTCTCAGCTGTCAGCCCTGCTGTCCCTATGGTGAACCAGCCGGTCACCCTGACGCTGCTGGGAGATCTCGGCCTGCTCAACTCTGCGATGATCCCCGTAAAGGTCAAACTGTCGCGGCAGTGCCGAGGGAAGACGAACTTCAACGGGCTGGTCGACATAGTGGGAGGAGAGGCAAGAGTGATCGAATGTGCGAGTAAGAGCACTGCATGCGCCATCCAGCAAACCTGTGGGAGCGACGCAGTCACTGCCTCCATCTCCTTCGTCCCCAATGTCGCCGTGTCAGGCTATCAAGTCTGCATCGCCATGCAGTCTCCTGACTTGATCTCCGGCACCTGGCAGACTGCTTCCTTCCTCTCTGCCGTCCCGTCGATCTCCCGGCGAATCTGGTCCCCCGCCATCTTGAACGCGAGCCTGGAGGACAACAGCTTCCCCGTCCTCGGCGTTCCCTTCACTGTCCTCTTCCTCGGCGTTGGGTTTTCTGACTCCGGCGATCGGGTCAAAGTCAAGATGATCCCGGGCAACCAGCTCTGCGGCTATCCCTTTGCCCCCGTCGGGCCCAGTTGCCAGTGCACAGGAGGAGGAGTAGCCTTGTCTGCGGGAGCTTGCCAGTGTCTCCCCACCTCCTCCGACTTCTCCCTCATCCCCAACAGCCTCGTCTCCTACATCCATGCAGTGAACGCGTCCTCTGCCATCCTCTCCATCACCAGCGCCGTCAGCGGAGAGGTGCGGCTGTGCTCGACGGTGGAGGCCGCCGATGGGACCAACAGCCCCTACGAGGAGGTGATGCATTTCAGCATCCTTGCGCCGGTGGTGGACTGTGTCTCTCCTCCCATCGTCTCCTACCAGAGCAGGACGAGGATGCGGCTGGTGGGGCGAGGGATCAGCGGAGCTGACCAGCTCAAGCTCGTCTCCTCCTCCCTCTCCTGCTCAGCGGCCTCTGTTCTCTGGTTTTCTCCTCTCCAGCTCTCTCAACTCTTCGACGCTCGGGTGGATCCGCGCGGGCAGTGGGCCACCTTCACTCTCGTCTCCCCAGCTGAGGGAAGTGCTGGAGGAAATAGCTTCATCGTCTGCTACTCCTCCTCCTCCTCCAAGGGAGTCTTCGTAGCTGTCGGAGAGGGGGGGCTGCAGCTTGACCGAGCGAGGGTCAGCAGTGTTTCTCCTTCCTCGGTCTACCTCGGAACATCCTTCATGCTCACGGTGAGAGGAAGCGGAATGAGCGAGAGTCACTCCATCTACCTCGTCCCCTCGCAAGCTTCATGCAGCTCCTCCTCCTCCTCGCCATGGACGCCTGGACCTCTGACTTGTGACCTCTCGACTGGATCTGAGCGAAACTGCGCAGTGAGCATGAGCTATGATTTGACGTCCGCCGTCGTTCAGCCCATCAACTACTCCGTCTGCTACTCCACCAGCACCAGCAACTCAACTGCCAGTCTCCTCCTCGCCCTCCTCCCGACTGTCTCTGACGTTGTCCCTTCCATCGCCTATGCCGGCATCAGCAACTCGTTGACGGTGCGAGGGAGGGGTCTCTCCTCCTCCCTCTCTCGCTCCCTCGTCCTCCTCTCTCCCTACAGGAGCTGTGCGGATGCTGACGTATACCCCGACGTGACCACCAGCGACCGCGCGACCTTCCAGCCGAGCTCGCAGCAGGAGCAGCAGATCGTCTTGCTCTCCCTGCTCGCAGGCATCAGCGGCATGGCCAAGGTCTGCGTGCGGGTGGGAGGAGCACCCTTCACTGAGGCAGGTCGGGTTGAGATCCTCCCGCCTGCCACCCAGAACGTGAGCGTGAAGACCCTGGTAGACCTCAGGGACGCCAGCAAGACTTCAGCTGGACTCGGTCTAACGGTCTTGCTGGAGGGGAAGGGGCTGACAGCTCCAGAGCTGTTCCTCAAGATCGTCCCGGAGGGGAGGAACTGCTCGGGGAGCATCGACCTCGAGGCAGACGTGGCGAGAGGAGGAGGAGGGCAAGCGGTGACCAACATGCGGGCTGACTTTCCCGACGGGATTCTCGAGAGGGGGAGGATGAAGGTGTGCTTGCTGGGGAAGGGTTGGAGCACCTTCGTGGAGGTAGGAGGAGGTTCGTTCGAGGTCATCTCCGCAGGAGCAAACATCTCCGACTTCCAACCCAAGTCGACGGTGACGGGGAGGAGGACGAGGCTCAACGTCAGCAGCATCGGGAGGGCGAGCAGGTTGGGCAGCTTGCTCTTCCTCGCACAAGACTGCAGGAACCAGCTGACGGCGCAGGGCGACATCGTCCCGCTCCTCGACAGTGAAGACGCGGCAGGACGAGACGCGTACGCCATGATCCTGGGGAGCAGCGTGCAGCAGCTGTCGGTGTGTGTGGTGGCGGAGCAGGGAGGAGACGCCATCGACCTCGGCAAAATCTCCTTCCTCTTCGACCCCTCCTTCACTCAGGTCACCCCGACGACCATCATGCCGGGCCAGACCGTCGCCTTCCTGCTGCGAGGGGCTGGGCTCTCCTCCTCAAACCTCGTCAAGTTGGCTCAGTCGTGCGGGGACCTGACTTCTTCCTCCATCTTTCTCGGGGGCGTCTCCTCTCCGCTCGTCAACATCTCGTCCTCTCTCAACGAGGCTGCCACACTCTCCTTCTCCATCCTCCCAGCTGCTGCTTCGCTCTCCCCCATTTCCATCTGCGTCGCGCCAGCCTCAGGAAGGAGCTACATCGCCCTCTCGTCCATTCTCGTCAAGACTGTGCTCCCCTCGATCGTCCTCCCTCCCGCCGCCAACGGTCTCATCTCCATCCCCCGTCACTTTCCGTCCACCTTCCAGCTGGCAGGGACCAACCTGGCAGTCGGGGACGGTCTCGTCCTTTCCAAGTCTCCCTGCTCCTCCGCGTCGTCTCCCTCCTGGCAGGTGTCGAGCAGCATGCAGGCGGCAAAGGGAGGAGAGCTCAAGGTCGTCACATCAGCGGATCTTCTTCCTCCTGCTCCTCCTTGCTCTCAGTCAAGGTACAAGCTCGTCTTCCAGGTCGAGGAAGTCGCCTCCTCCCTCCGCGCCTGCTACGTCCCGCTCGGCTTCTCCTCCTCCATCGAGCTCCCCACCAGGGTCGCCGTCACCTACCCGACGCTATCGCTCATCCATCCGCTCTTCACGTTCGCGGGGAGGGCGCAGAAGTACACGTTGCAGGGGAGCGGAGGATACCAGGCGGGAGACCTTCTCCTCCTTGTCCCTTCCTATACAGCAGACGGTCTGACTGTGGTCTCCTGCTCCTCCGTCACTGCTGCCGTCCTGTCGGACGCGAGGACGTTGCGGTACGAGGTGAAGGAGGAGGACGTTGTCGGGACCTCCTTCTCTGCTACCTTTCGGCATGAGGAGGAGAGGATTTCTCTGCGCGCCTGCTACCTTCCCAGTGGCTCCTCGAGCTTGCAGGAGGTGGGGGCAGGGAGCAGCGTCGACGTCCGCGCTCCTCTATTCGTGCAGGTCTACAACAAGAGCATGTACGCGCGAGAAAACACCAGCATCGTCATCCAGGGAGAAGGACTTTCTACCAGCGACAGGTGACCCTCCCGCCCGCCATCCTTCACTCCCTCCTCCTCGTTCCCTCCTTCACCCTTGTTCTCCTCTCCTTCCTTTTCCTCTCCTTCCCTCTCCTCTCCTACCATCTCTTGTCTCCTCAAGCTCTCCTCTCCTCCTTTCCTCTCCCTCGTCCCCTCATCCTCCGACTTTCGCAGGCTCAAGATCGTTCGTTCCGACCAAGACTGCAGCTCGCTGCTGGTGGTGGACGGGGGAGAGGAGAGGAGTCCCTGGTGGGTGAGCGAGGCGAGCAGCGAAGCACAGTTATATTTCGAGCTCGCCGTCACAGCGGTGGGGATGGTGAAGCTGTGCTACAAGGATCGGTTCTCCTGCAAGTATCAGGGGCAAGACTTCATCCTCCTCCTCGCTCCTCGCGTCCTCTCGGCCTCTCCCGTGCACACCTACATCATCTTCAATCGACTCAGCCAGGTTCTCCTGCAGGGACGGGGGCTGCACGTCACGGACAAGGTCAGAGTGGTCGATGCCAACTCCTCCTGCTCCTCCTCCCCGCCCTTCGCCTTCGGGGAGAGCGGATCGTTCACCAAGGACGAGAGCAGCAGCGGCTTCATCCTGAGCATCAAGCTCGAAGGGTCCAACACTACTGGGCTCATCTGCCATCGCTACTGCATGGACGTCGGCTGCTCGTACTACAGCCCCTACGTCAGCAGCTCCGTCCTGATCCTCCTGACCTTCCCGCAGATCTTCGAGGTGAGACGAGGCGAGGAGAAGTTCTGCTGACCCGCTTCGCAGATTGTCCCCAAGAAGTTTCAGATCAAATCAGCCATCGTCTTCACCCTCTCAGGATGGAGTTTCACGAGCTTTGACCGCGTCAAGGTCTTCCATCCTCCTCCTCCTTCTCCTCCTCCTCCTCCTCCTCCTCATGGCAACTGACAGGTGGTTGACCGGACTTACGTTTGCGATGGCGATGACGATTCCCTCGGCATCCTCACGGGAGGAAACGGAAAGGAAATCACCCCCCAGGTTCCCTTTTCTGCCATTCTCTTGCTCCTAATCCCTCCTCCTCCTCCTCAACCAGTAAACCAGGTCAGAGCGAGCC